>NW_020455841.1:9188-70557 GCF_003342845.1 Nothoprocta perdicaria | reverse complement strand
TCGAGGCTGCCCGCTGCCCTCTCCCCAGCAATCCCCTCCAAAGGCAACTGCAAAGCCTTGCACTTGCCTCTGCTGCTTACCAGCTGCCTTTCCATCAGCTCTGGCAGCACACACCCCTCCACCTCCGGCTGCTGCTCCATGTGCTGTTTGCTGTAGGCAAATCCTGCCTGTTCAGCTTGACTTAGGGCTCTATGGGATGTACCCTGGTAGAGTTTGGAAGAGGCGCGGGGTATCCGTGACCAAGGGTGAAGAGAGAAGAGGGCAGGGGCCATTCTCAGGAGGCAGCTYCRTGTGCCACTCTGCGAGCCAGCGCCATGTGCCACGGCCTCCTCCGCGAGCCAGCGCGCACTGCAGGAGGATCTGCTAGCCCTGAAGAGGCATTGGGAGCAGAGGAGGTGCCATGCGCTGGGGCGTGGGCACCCTCGGCAGCCTGTSCTGTCCCTCGACTGCGTGGAGGGCACCACTGGCATCTGAGAGCAATGCGGAGAGGCAGGTGTAATTAGGGGTTGTCAGGAGCAGGAGGACAAGGAGGCTGCAGCTGGCACCTGTAATAAACATGTTTGTTCACTTAGGCTACCAAAAGATTTTGTTAAGCCACCACATCCTCTTAATGATCGACTAGATGTTAACCAACCATGAACAGGCTTTGCTTGTGTAGGAACAATCTTGCGAGACCAAGAAATTATGTACCTAGATAGGGACCAATAGATAGAAGTCTATCTGCCTTCCTCAAAAAGACAATCAGAAGGCAGATAACGACCACCTAGCAACAAGCTGGCGCAAGGCATTCYGACTGAGCAACGTCAACAGCACACAGCGCAGACTCAACAGAACCTTCAAAAAAACCACCAAAGGCAGGACTTGGACTAAATATAAATACTGAGAATTTGGGGACTTGGGTGGGGTCTGAGAATGATTACCTCCAGGCCTCCCAGCGCTGTCACCCTTTGTATGCAGCTTACTTTAATAAAATGTAGATGAGAAAATTGGCTCGCCTCATCTATGACAATTTGGTGCCGTGACTCGGATCCAACGATTGAGACCATCCRGTGTATCGGGRAGGCGCCCCACCTGCTCAGCCTCGTTGGTTCTCTCTCCTGGACCGACAAACCTAAATTGTGGATATAAAGGGGGTAATAATAATCTGTAAAATTCGTGCATGAAAGGTCCGGACGAAGATGCAGGACACGTGAGTATAAAGATAATTCCGTTCGGTTTGGGTGGGAAATCCTGGGATAAGACGGTTCCACGGGTGTGTGAATGATTGAGACGTCAGATTATTGACGAAGTGCGTGTGGACCTCCTATATGGTGCGGTTCCGATCTCCCGCGACGGACTCGTCCACTAACGGAGGAAATCGAGAGTCTTTGTGCGAAAGAAGGCACCCCCTGAAGGAGGGTCCACGGAGAGACCTTCAGGAGAATCCAGAGGATGGGACAGAGGAAGAGTAAGCCTTCTGCTCCTATGGGGAATGGTCCCCGAGTACCCCGAATACCTGAAGATAGTCCATTAGGGCTAATGATCAAGTATTGGGATGACTGGCCATCTCAGCAAGGAAAAGACAAAAAGGAAATGATTAATTACTGTATGGTAGTATGGGGAGGGCAGCCTATTAAGGGGCAGGCAATACGTTGGCCCATATATGGGTCTTTTGAGGACTGGGTTTGTGAATCTTTAAATCTCTATGTGAACTCTAAGGAGCCAGAAAATCCTGAAGAAAGTGAATATGTGAGATTATGGCAGACAGGGGGAAATAATGGGAATGCAAGGCTATATCTTTTAGAAGGTGCAAGAAAGGGAAATCATAAGAAGAAAAATAGAGATAGGGAAGAAATTCCCCTTGGTCCCCCTCCTTATATTCCACCACCCCAACTACCAGCTTCCCCACCACTCCCATTGCCCCATGAGGAACAGGKAACGGCTCCCCCTGAAGAAATTGATTAGAGGAGGAGGACTAGAAGTCAGGCTAGGAGAGAGAGAAAACCAGGAAGATGAGGAGCCAAGAGGACTTTTCCCCCTTTGGGAAATAGCAATAGGAGGCCCGCAGGCAGGGATGGGGTTTGTCTCGGTCCCCTTAAATTCTAGCGATGTAAAAGAATTTAAAAGGGAAAAGGGAAAATTGTTAGAAGATCCCATAGGGGTAGCCGAAGCCGTAGACCAGTTTTTGGGACCAAATATGTACACATGGACAGAGTTGCAGTCAATCTTAAGTATCTTATTCACAACTGAAGAAAGGGGAATGATTCGGACAGCAGGAATAAGAATCTGGGATGCTCAACATGCTCAGGGACCAGGTGCTGATAAAAAATGGCCATTACAAAATCCCAATTGGGACAATCAGAACTCAATTCACTGAGGAAATATGCAGGATTTGAGAACTATAATCATACAAGGGATTAGGGAGGCAGTCCCTAGGGGGCAAAATATAAGCAAGGCCTTTAAGGAATGCCAAAGAAAAGATGAGTCTCCAACTGACTGGCTAGAAAGACTCAGGAGGAGATTTCAATTATACTCAGGAGTAGACCCAGACTCCCCTGTGGGGCAGACACTCCTGAAAACACAATTCGTTGCTAAATCTTGGGATGATATTAGGAGGAAATTAGAAAAATTAGAGGAATGGCAGGAAAGGGGTTTAGACGAACTTTTAAGAGAGGCCCAAAGGGTCTATGTCAGGCGGGAAGAGGAAACACAGAAGAAACAAGTTAGGATGATGGTGGCAGCGGTTAGGGAGGGACAGCGAGGAAATCCTAATTCGAATCCATCAGGATTACCACTCAAGGGAAGGAATTTCAAAAATTTTAAGGAACCTCAAGTCCCTAGGGGAAATAGAGAAGAAATGGTTGTTATTATTGCGGAAAGAAGGGACATATGAAAAGAGGGTGCCGAAAGAGGCTTAGGGATGAGAAAATGTTTAAAGAAGATTGGGGTGGTCACGGGCTCTATCTATTGGGGACCCGAACATCATCAGAGCCCCTGGTAAAACTTACAGTGGGTCCCCACCAGACGCCCGTAATGTTTCTAGTAGATACGGGAGCTGAGAGATCAACCGTAAAATCTTTGCCCCCAGGATGTAAAACTTCAAGAACAACTGTACAGGTTATAGGAGCAAAGGGGGAACCATTTAAAGTATTAGGAAGAGACTTGATGATAGAATCAGGAATATCTATAGAAACAAAGAATAAAGAATTAAGGGTCAAGTTATATCCCTTAAGAGTAAGTGATGAGGAAAAGATAAACCTTGAGGTATGGTATACATCAGACTCGGCAGGAAAGGTGAATATAGAGCCTTTTTCGGTGACGATAAAAGACCCCAAGAATCCTGTTAAAGTAAAACAATACTTTTTGTCTGATGAAGGGAGAAGAGGTTTGAAAACAGAGATAGAACGATTACTATGACAGGGCCTCTTAGAACCTTTTATGTCCCCTTATAACACCCCTATTCTCCCTGTAAAGAAACCAGATGGAAGATATAGATTAGTACATAACCTGCGAGAAATAAACAAACGCACAGACACTGGATTTCCTGTAGTGGCGAAACCCCACACAATTCTTAGCCAAATAGGACCTGAGGACAGTTGGTATAGTGTTATAGACTTGAGGGATGCATTTTGGGCCTGTCTCTTAAAGGAGGAATGTAGAGATTATTTTGCCTTTGAATGGGAGGACCCAGACCCCCACCGAAAACAACAGCTAAGGTGACTGTACTCCCGCAAGGCTTTACGGAAACCCCTAGTTTGTTTGGGCAGGCTCTTGAGCGGGTAATGGTTGACTATACCTAAAATCCTGAGGTTAAGGTTATACAGTATGTAGATGATCTTTTARTAGCTGGGAAGCAAGAAGAAAAAGTAAGAGAGGAAAGCATTAGACTGTTAAACTTCTTAGGTCTCCAAGBACTGAAGGTTTCTAAGAGGAAATTACAACTTGTAGAAGAAAAGGTTAAATATCTGGGTCATTGGTWAAATAAGGGAAYAAAAWCATTGGACCCCGAGAGAGTCCAAGRCATATTGTCCTTACCTCTACCAAGAAACAAAAGGCAGATTAGACAATTATTAGGGCTAATAGGATACTGTAGACAATGGATTGAAAACTTTAGTGGTAAAGTCAAATTTTTATATGAAAAATTAAYTGGAGAGGGATTAATAAAATGGACGGAAGATGATGAAAGACAGCTAGAGGTCCTGAAAAAAGAATTGATTAACGCTCCAGTATTAAGTCTCCCTGACTTARAAAGACCTTTCTCTTTATTTCTCAACACAGAAAACGGGGTAGCTTACGGAGTGTTAACCCAGGAATGGGCAGATAGCAAAAAGTCCGTTGCATATTTGTCCAAACTGTTAGACCCAGGAAGYAGGGGATGGCCAACCTGTCTCCAAATAGTGGTAGCAGCAGCTCTTTTGGTAGAAGAGGCTTTAMAAATCACTTATGGAGGAAAGTTAAAAGTGTATACTCCCCACAATATCTGGGCGGTACTACAACAGAAAGCTGAAAAATGGATCACAGATTCTAGACTCCTAAAATATGAGGGAATATTTTAGGAGTCTAGAATCTGTGATCCATTTTTCAGCTTTCTGTTGTAGTACTCTCTTCTCCCAGATTAACCCTAGAAGCTATCTCACTTCAAAATCCTGCGGAGTTCATTTTTGGAAATCCAATGGCTATGCCATTATTGGAAGGGATGACTTACACACCATAGAGTCTGGGCCTTTGGGAGCCAGTTGGTCAGCCCAAACTTGCGAATTGTATGCGGTACTTCAAGCACTAAAAAGATTAAAAGGAAAAAATRGAACTATATATACAGACTCAAAATATGCATTTGGGATAGTACACACTTTTGGAAAAAAATTGGGAAGAGAGAGGATTAATAAATTCAAARGGGAAAGACTTGATACATGGGGAACTAATAACCCAAATTCTCCAAGCTGTGAGGGGGCCCAAGAAAATCGCAGTAGTACATATTCAAGGACATCAAAGGGGATTATCCTATTTGATCAGAGGGAACAACTGAGCAGACAAGGAAGCAAAAAGGGCTGCCCTTACGCTGATGTATAATAAAGAAATAGAAAGTCCCCAAAAGCTATGCACTACTAAAATTATGTGCTTTACAACCCAAGAGAAGGACAAAATGACAAAAATGGGAATTGAAGACAATGTTTGGACCCTACCGGATGGGAGAGAAGTAATACCTAAGTCAATAGCCAGACAAGTAATGCAGAAAATGCACAATAGAACTCATTGGGGGACTCAAGCAATGGTAGATCAATTTGTGATCAAGTATATGACCATAGGAATCTACAACATAGCTAAACAAATAGTCCAAGGGTGTCTAACGTGCCAAAAGATAAATAAGCAACATGTCAGAGAAAGGACACCTGGAGGAAGGGAGTTAGCCCATAGGCCATTTTCACACATACAGACTGACTTTACTGAACTCCCAAAGGTTGGGCGATATAAGTATTTATTGGTGATAATAGACCACCTAACCCATTTTGTAGAAGTCTATCCAACAACCAGGGCCAATGTGAATGTTGTAGCAAAGACTCTATTAGAAGAAATAATTCCCCGTTATGGAATAGCTGAGACAATAGATTCCGATAGGGGACCACACTTCGTTGGAAAAATTTTAAGGCAAATTACTGAAGCATTAGGGGTAAGATGGCAACATCACACCCCGTGGCATCCCCGAAGTTCTGGAAAAGTTGAAAGAATGAATGGAGAAATTAAAAAGCAACTGACTAAACTAATGTTAGAAACCAAAATGTCATGGATCAAATGCTTGCCCAKAGCATTACTRAACATTCGAACACAACCCAGAACAGATGTAGGAGTATCTCCTTTTGAAATGCTATATGGGATGCCTTATGACATAGAAATTCCTAGTGACCATCCTCATATAGAGGATGATCAAATAAACAACTACCTTGCACAACTGATAAAACGAAGGAATGAGTTACATAGAAAGGGGTTAATAGTRCAAAGGCCTCCCCTAGATATAATGATGCATAAATTAAAGCCTGGTGACTGGATAATGATAAAATCATGGAAGGAGTGTACACTAACCCCTCAATGGGAGGGACCTTATGTCGTTTTACTTACTACAGAGATGGCAATATGAACAGCAGAGAAGGGGTGGACACACGTGTTTCGAGTCAAAGGACCAGTGAACCCCTCCCTGACGACCAGCCGGATCCTGCCCACCATCGACCAGATCGGTGGAAGATCATAAATAATCCTGGAGACCTGAAGATCAAACTTCGTAAGAGATAAATGACTGATTGGGATTGGGTAAACACCRATGTAACGGTATTCGGGCTAAAATTGTTGACAAAAGGAATATTAGAACCATTAAAACCTCTGATTGGAGAAAAAAGAACTTGAACTCTTATGAAGAACTGATAGAAATATATTTTACTGTAGGTAATTGGCCGAAACCGGTACCTAAACCTCCCCTTGTATTGGCTGTAATAATATTAAGTGCTTGGGAGTATGGATAAACATTGTGTGCGGCAGATGTAAACGAAATCCTTGAATTTTCTAAGGTGCATTAGAAGAAAATAATTGGTACAAAAGTTGCGATATATATTGGGTACAGAATCAGCCATCAAGGCCTTAAAACAAGTTATAGGCAGGTCTATGTAATAGCCCTAGTTCCGAGTCTGGAACAAAGGAATTTGTGGAACCTATCCTGGGGAATATATTAGAAAGCGAAAAGAATTCTAGAGACACATAACACAGAAAGACTACGGTCAATCTGCCGTACAAAAGGGGAAATATATGTACCCAGACATTAGCTGGGAGAAACAAAAAGTGGGACCGARTTGGAGAGAAATATGGGAAAAGAGCAARYAAAGTTAAGGACCCASAAGGTTACCAAAAAGGGTGTGAACCCCTTTACAAGAAGGTCCGCGGTCTACATTGGGTTGAAAGGAAGGTGTGCCGCGGTCCGGTCCCTCTTCTTATTTTTTCCCCGGAATTGTAGCGACTGGGAGAACCGGTCACATCAATATGATGCTAGTTCTAGCCAACTTTATTAGAAAGCAAACACACTTATATATCATCAGAAGGCACTATGATATCATTAGAAGACAATATAATTGGTTAACTGTGATATCACCAGAAGGCAACATAATTGGTTAGACGGCAGAGACATGCTGTTCACGCGCCAAGGTACAGAGTGTGATTGGTTAACATGCATTGTCCACGCGCCAAATCTCTCTTTCCCATTGGTTCTTGAAGTCTCGCTTCTTACGACAAACATCCAGTTTCATCCAGTTCTAACTGCAATTAGGCAGTTGCTACTCTTGGTATCTCATAGAACAATGACCGAGGGTAACCTTGTCCACTTCTCTAGTACCGCAGTGCTTCATAGTCATTTAGTACAGCCAGGGCTCCAACAAAGGTGGGTGACTCTCTTAGAGTACCTCCTGAAGAATATCCTTGCTATTGTGAAGAACTTATACCCTGTGACTCTCTGCAACCGAGCCAACAGGCGAGGTAGAAGGATAGAAACGGTGGAGGGAAAAGGGCCCAAGGGGCTTTGCCACCCACCTTACCGGAAGAAAACCCTACGTAATCGCAGCCCGGTGAAATGGGACGCTTAAACAATTGGATAAAATCGGGACCACACCCTGGTTGGCAAATGATAATGTGGGCCATGTTTCTCAAGGGGGAAAACATCGCCCAAATATTGACTCCAAAGCTAAGTCCCACAGATCCTCTTTTAACTTTGGCATCTGCCGCGTTCCACATCTTAAATGCCTCATATCCAAACCTTACTGAACATTGTTTGTTATGCTTTGATATAAGACCCCCTTTTTATGAAGCAATAGGAATATCAAAAAAAAAAAAAAAAGAAAAAAAAGAAACCTGTCAAGTCTAATGGGACTAACCCACTGCAATGCGATTGGAAAGAAACTAATAAGCCTGGAATAACCTTAAACTCAGTGGCTGGAAAAGGATATTGTATAAGAAATGTACCTAATAAAATTAAGCCTTTATTTTCTAAATTGCATAGCACTAAATGGAATAGCAAATGGCTAATAYCTGTAAACAATACAAAGTGGATAGGTAACCTGGGGGGTCTTGTACCATGCATGTCTCTAGAGGTCTTCAAAAAAACCTCTGATTATTGTATCCAAGTTCTCATAGTTCCTAGACAGCTTATGTTATTAGTATTAGTACTCACCTTTGGACCTTGTATATTCAACAAATTAATAGCAATAGTTAAAAATATGTTAGAAGCAGCACATTTAATGTTAATAAGAGCTAGATGCGAAAGTTTACAAAACCGAGTTCCTGATTATTTAGACATACAAAAACCTTAGTGAACAAAATTGGTAAAAATAAAAGAGGAGGGAATTGTAATAAACATGTTTGTTCACTAAGGCTACCGAAAGATTTTGTTAAGTAACCACATCCTGTTAATGACCCACGAGATGTTAACCAACCATGAATAGGCTTTGCTTGCATAGGAACAAGCTTGCAAGACCAAGAGATTATGTACCTAGATAGGGACCAGGAGATAGCCAACTATTTTGCATATAATGGGATGAAACAGAGGGCACTGAGGAAGACTATCTGCCTTCCTCCAAAACGACCATCAGAGGGCAGATAACGACCACCTCGCAACAGCCGGCACAAGCACATTCCGACTGAGCAACATCAACAACACACAACGCAGAATCAACGGAACCTTCGAAAAAAGACACCAAAGGCGGGACTTGGATTCAATATAAATACTGAGACTTTGGGGACTTGAGCGGGGTCTGAGAATGATTACCTCCAGGGTGCCCCAGCGCGGTCACCCTTTGTATCCAGCTTACTTTAATAAAATGTAGATGAGAAATTGGCTCGCCTCATCTATGACACGGTGAGGAGAACAACAAAAGGTCCCTCCCATTGAGGGGTCAAAGAAGATTTTTTCCATACCTTAATATATACCATATCTCTTGGTTGGATGTTGTGGATAGAAAATCCCAAAGGGGTTCCCTGAGCGCTGATCCCCTTTYGCTCAGATAACAGTTATAAAATTCCTGCTTAACTTACATCCAGGGGGTAATTGCTGGACTGTTGATCTTCCTGCCCCTGTATCAATTAGAAATTCTACTTCTCGCTTGTGGGGACCTAATGCTAAATTTACTTGGGGCTCCTGAGGTGTTCTGGTCCCCAACAAATAGAGCCCCTGACCCCCCCAGTCTTCTTTAAACTGCTGTTCATCTTTTTGTCTCTATCTGCAATTCCATTTCAAATGTCCCCTTTTCCCACAATAAAAACACTCCAGGCCCTTCACATTCTGTCTTTGTTCCCCCTGGACTCTTTCCTTCCCCTGGGGCCGAGATTCCTCTGGTCTGGGCCCCCTCTGTCCTCTCCTAACAACGGCTGTTAATATTCTAGCCTGCTTCTTCTGACTTTCCTCCTCCCACCTGACATACACCTKCTGTGCTTCCCTCAACAACTTACCTAGTTCTCTCTCCCACCAATCCTCAATCTCATCGATACCGCTTTCTTCCTGCCTACCCTGAATCTGACTTCTGGTTAGAGTCCCCTTCTCTCATCAGGGGCAGGTTGAGCCGGTGGGTTATCATCCATGTCCAGTGCATATGGTGGAGGGCATTTGAGGGGATCCCACGGTTCCCCTTTTGATTTCTTTTTCTGTTTACTCAAAGAGTAAATATAAGCCCTCACTGGGGTGGGTATCCATAACAGGGCATATTCACTTTCTTCCTGACAATGGGGCTGTTTCCGATTCACATATAAATTTAGAGCTTGGCATATCCAATCCTAAAACGGACCCAAAAATGAGCCGATATAAATGATCAGGCAGTATTTCCTTTCCTCCCCAGACCTCCACACAGTAGTGGACCATTTTTCCTTTGAATTTTTCCTTAAAAGAGGGCCAACTATCCCAATATCTAATCATCAAGCCTAAAGGGCTGTCTGGGGGTATCTCAGGTAATTTTTTCTTACTCTTTCGAGGGTCACTCTGGGGACCCTCCCTCGGCATCTTATGCTGTTTCTGTCCCATTCTTTATGGGATGTTTCGAAGGTCTCTCTGTGGACCTTCCCGGAGAACCTCTCCATGGGTCCTCCTGAGGATTTCTCTGTGGATCCTCCCGAGGGTCTCTTTGTGGACCCCCCTTCATGGGGTGCCTTCTTTCACTCAAGAACTCTCGCTTCCCTCCGTTAGTGGCCGAGTCCCTCGTGGGAGATCGGAACCGCACCGAATAGSAGGTCCACACTCACTYCGTCAATAATCTGACGTCTCAATCATTCACACACCCGTGGGACCGTTCCCAACCCAGAAGATGGCATACTCACTGTTGATAACTTCCACCTTCGGGACTTCGTTCACAAAAACTACGGGAACGTTCGGCCAAGAACCTTATTACTGCAGTCTTTTGGTTGAGATCTCAATAGTTCCTTGCTTGCTACTTACTACAGTTTTGGTTCGTGAGGTTAGACCAAGCCTGGGCCCAAACCCCAACTCCAGGACCATCCGAGGATGGGGCGCCTTCCCGAAGYTAGATTAGTTCACCAGAGTTGGTCTAATCAAGTCGGGGTCACCAAGTTGTTATAAACTGATAAATTCTCCGAGCCAATTAATTTATCAGTATTGTTTACTGTAAATAGCAAGCAAGCAGCGCTGGGCGGCTGGGGAGTCTCCGCTCCACCAACAGCGTGTGCTGTAGTACAAGAGGGTGCTTCTTTTATACACTGTTTTGGTTCTTATCTGTGGTATGTTGCAATACTTCTGCACATGCTCTCTCCTTGTTGGTAGGGGTCCCTGAGGCCTCCTGGTGGTCTTTGATGAAGGCCGCTCTTCTTCCTCTGGGCTCTGCACATGCTTCAATCTCCTGTGGTTTTGGCCTTATGCTAATACTGTGTTCTTGTGGTATCTTGCACTCATAGCTTACGACACTTGTGATAAGCCTGTTCTTTTGCAGATTGTTCCGCGAATTACAACACGTTTATCACACACTGCTCTGACACCCTCACAGTAAAGAAGTTCCGCCTCACCTGGAGATGGAACTTCCTGTGTTTCAGCTTATGGCCATTATCCCTCGTCCTATCACTGACCACCAATGAAAACAGCTTGTCCTCTTCCTCCCTGCATTCTCCCTTCCTGAACTTAGACATMTTAATCATATCCCCTCTCAGCCATCTCTTCTCCAGAGAAAACAGGCCCAGCTCACTCAGCCTCTCCTCGTATGAGAGATGTTCCATTTCCTTAATCATCTTAGTTGCTCTTCTCTGGACCCTCTTGAGAAGCTCCATGTCCCTCTTATACTGGGGTGCCCAGAACTGAACACAGTACTCCAGGTGAGGCCTCACCAGAGCTGAGTAGAGGGACAGAATCACCTCCCTTGACCTGCTGGCAACACTCCTCCTGATGCAGGCCAGGATCCCATTGGCCTTCTTGGCCACGAGGGCACTGCTGACTCATGGTTAACTTGGTGTCAACCAGGACTCCCAGGTCCCTCTCCATGGAGCTGCTTTCGAGCAGGTTGACCCCTAATCTGTCCCGGTGCCTGGGGTTATTCCTGCCCAGGTGCAGGTCCCTGCACTTGTCCTTATTGAACCTCACGAGGTTCCTCTCTGCCCAACTCTCCAGCCTGTCCAGGTCGCTCTGGATGGCAGCACAGCCCTCTGGAGTGTCGGCCACTCCACCCAGCTTGGTGTCGTCTGCAAACTTGCTCAGGGTGCACTCCGTGCCCTCGTCCAGATCATTGATGAACAAGCTGAACAGCACCAGGCCCAGCACTGACCCCTGGGGGACACCACTGGCCACAGGCCTCCAACTGGACTCGGCCCCATTTATCACCACCCTCTGAGCTCTGCCATCCAGCCAGCCCTCGATCCACCACGCCATGCACTCATCTAGTCCACTCTCCCGGAGCTTCYGTATGAGGATATTATGGGAGACAGTGTCAAAAGCCTTGCTTAWGTCAAGGTCGATAACATCCACGGCTCTCCCCTCGTCCAGCCAGCCTGTCATCCCATCATAGAAGGCTATGAGGTTCATCAGACATGACTTCCCCTTGGTGAATCGATGCTGACTGCTCCTCAACACTTTCTTCTCCTTCATATGCTTGGAGATGTTCTCTAGGATGAACTGCTGCATCACCTTTCCAGGGACGGAGGTGAGGCTGACCGGCCTGTAATTGCCCGACTCCTCCCTCTTGCCCTTTTTGAAGACTGGAGTGACATTGGCCCTCTTCCAGTCCTCAGGTACCTCCCCTGCTCTCCAGGACCTCTCAAAGATGAGGGGCTGAGCAATAACCTCGGCCAATTTCCTCAGCACTCTTGGGTGCATCCCATCTGGGCTCATAGATTTTTGAGTGGCCAGTTTGCCTAAATGATCCCTAACCCAGTCCTCCTCAACCAGCGGAAGGTCTTCCTCTAGTCCATTTATCTCTCTTCCACTTGAGCCCTGCAGATCGTGGGGGGTCGCCTTAGCAGTAAAGACAGAGGCAAAGAAGGCATTTAGTACCTCTGCCTTCTCGGCGTCCTCCGTCACCAAGGCCCCTTCCCCATTCAGCAGTGCACTAACATTTTCCCTCGTCTTCCTCTTGCTACTGACATACTTATAGAAACCCTTCCTGTTGTCTCTGACTTGCCTCATCAACTCTAATTCAACCCGGGCTTTGGCCTTCCTCATTTCGCATCTGCATTCTCTGATGATGTGCCTATATTCCTCCCACGTGGCCTGTCCCTTCTTCCACAAGCTGTACACTCTTTTTTTTTCATTCACTTTGCCCAGCAGCTCCTTACCCATCCATACAGGTCTCCTGCTCTGCTTACTCGACTTCTTTTTTGTGGAAATACACCGATCCTGAGCTTGGAGGAAGTGGCGCTTGAATATCAGCCAGCTCTCCTGGACCCCCTTTCCTTCTAGGACCCTGACCCAGGGGACTGCTCCAAGGAGCTCCCTGAAGAGGTCGAAGTTGGCTCTCTTGAAGTCCAGGGTAGCTATCCTACTTCTTGCCCCACCTCCTCCACGCCAGATCGTGAATTCCAACATCTCGTGGTCGCTGCAGCCCAGACTGCCCCCAACCCTCACGTTTTCCACTAGACCATCTCTGTTTGTTAGTGTCAGGTCTAGCAGCGCCCCTCCACTTGTTGGCTCCTCAACCACCTGCATCAAGAAGTTATCCGCAATGTTCTGCAGGAACCTCCTGGACTGTCTGTTCCTGGCTATGTGGTTTTCCCAGCAGATATCAGGGTGGTTGAAGTCCCCCAGGAGGACCAGGGCCTGTGATCGGGAGGCTTCTTGCAGCTGCCCATAGAAGGCTTCGTCCACTTCCTCATCCTGGTCAGGAGGCCTGTAGTAAACTCCCACCACTGTTTCGCCCCTGCTGGCTTGCCCCTTTATCCTCACCCACAGGCTCTCTACTCGCGTTCCATTCTCCCCTATGCTGAGCTCTAAGCATTCCAGTTGCTCCCTCACATAAAGAGCAACTCCGCCACCTCAGCTTCCTACCCTGTCCCTCCTGAAAAGCCTATAGCCCTCCATGGCCACATTCCAGTCATGGGAGCTGTCCCACCATGTCTCAGTAATTGCGATGAGATCATGGCCCTGTAGCTGCACGTGCATCTCCAGCTCCTCTTGTTTATTCCCCATGCTGCATGCGTTTATGTAGAGGCATTTGAGCAGAGCTCCCGATGTGCCTCTCCTCCTTGTCGGGACAGCTGCAGCCTGACTGGGCGGGCTCTCAGAAGTTCTCCTATTTTGCACTAAGGCCTCGAGTCCTAGAGGACCCTTCACAGGCCACAGCTCTAGATTGCTGTGGATGGTGTGACGGGCCATCAGGCACCATCTCATCTGCCACTCCACGGGTACCCCCCTCATCCTGCATATTCCCCATGCCTTGCGCATTGGTGTATAAGCTCTGCAGGGAGGTAATCGAGCCCGAACTTTTCTCAGGARTTTTCTCCTTTCTCTTCTCCCCGTCTATTTCCCTCTTCCTTTCCCTTTTGCTATGTCTTTCATCCTGTCAAGAACATGAAACAGGAAATTTTCAGTATCAAAGCTGTTTTCTAGACTTGTTAAGAATATCTCTAACTGATATGATTTTTAAGATTTTTAATACTAATATTTGTGTTGCTATTTTGAAAAACAATGGGCTTTTCTTACAACAGGAACTATATATTCACTTTCTCTGTTAAAGGATAGACATTTGTTTTTCCA
Organism: Nothoprocta perdicaria; assembly: GCF_003342845.1. Taxonomy (NCBI): domain Eukaryota; kingdom Metazoa; phylum Chordata; class Aves; order Tinamiformes; family Tinamidae; genus Nothoprocta; species Nothoprocta perdicaria. The sequence goes on along the minus strand of NW_020455841.1, from coordinate 56,372 downwards.
GATGGAATGAACTTGCCACTTATACAAAGCACAATGTGGAATGGGAGAATCTATTACCTATGCCAGACATAAAAAGCAGTATAATTAAAACAATACAAATATGTAAGGTTAGTTCTTGTCACTTGATGCTTTAGGATTTAGCTTATATTCTTGCAAAATGCTTTTTCAGAAGTGTTTTAGTAGCATTTTTTAAATGTGTTTCAAGAACAAAAGGATATTCACTGGATTATGGATGTATTTTTCATCTGTATTCTCACTCAACAAAACATTTTTCTATGTACTCAGAATTATTTGCTTTGACGCATCAATTTTACTTTTTTTTTTTAACAAATCAAATACTTACAAATATATAGATCAGAAGACTGAGTTTTCCAAAAGCAAGAGGATTATACTTTGCTTTAGGTCAGGGACCTAAAGCATAGTTCTGCACGTATTTCTGTTGTTTAAGTATGGATCTTTGTGGGATTCTGTTCAGAGTGTTCTAAGCCTGTTCATACTCATGCCAATACTAAGATAGTGTAAATCAGTACTACTAAACAAAATTAAGACTCTATCAAGAACACATTTCCTTAGTATTAGTTTACCTAAAATAATTAAATTATGACAAGAGCAGATTCTTATGTTATTAATTTTCAAAAAGAGAAGGAACATGAAACATTTAAACAGGGATACTATAAACATCATACACTTACACAACCAAAGATAAAATTTCTTTTTTTTTTTTTAAATTTCTTTATTCTTTGCTATGGCTACAAATCTCTTGTATTACTTAAATTTGAAACAAATTCAAAGGCAAGCAGTTGCCTTAGGCAAAAGTTACAGCTTCTATTTTTGGCATGGGATATAAGATACGTGTTATATACAACATAACATAACATAACAATACTATATATGTGTACATATATATATATACACACACACATATAGACATAAAGATACATAAAACACATGTATGTTGTGTATATATATATACACACATATAGATATATGTAATATATGTGTGTGTGTGTGTGTGTGTGTGTATATATGTAATTTTTTACTGGAAAAGAATTTCCTTTTCATATAGAAGGCGTCATAAAATCATGACACTTTCCTTCTAGCTTTGTTGAATTTGGACAAAATTGCATCCTATTACTCTCAATGTAAATGACTAGGCAAAAATCTTAACTTTGTTCTTCTTCAGTTTCTCATGACTAGTCATTAAGACTGATTAAAAGTAATTAAGTGGCCTGTCTTTACAGCACACTGTACATGATTAAGGAAAGAAAAAATCTTGTGTCATTGTGAAGTTAGTTGTGTCACTATTGAAGTATGTGGAATACTTAAATACAAGTTGTTATTTTAAGTGCACATGTACATACATGCATGCAGTTGTACATAAAATTTCTATTAAGTACTAAATATTTTGGAGAAGATATAAAGAGACACATTTCCCTCAGTATGTTATTAATAGCAATTTATTATACAGGAATATAATACATGCTGTCTCAGAAACATGTTACTATATGTTTTGCTTTTGAGGGGGATACTAATTGGCTTTTACTCTGCCTATAAAATAAAAAGTCACTCTGTCTCAGAGTGATTCTGTCTCAGAGAAACTACCCTGTTTCAGTCACACTTTAGCAACTGTGTTTGTTTTCAAATTAGGGTTGCAGGATTGGAAGAGTAAAATAAAAAGTGTATATCATCATAGTTAAAAATAAAGAACAAGGACAGTTTGAGGAGAAATCTATGTCTGGAACTCTATACAGCATACACTTCACTGTTCTCATCTACTGACTAGTGCTGTCTAGAACCTTAAAAAAGTGCAAAAGTGTCCATGTCATGCACTATTCGATCATAACCTCTAAGGATAATTTAATATTTGTTCATCTGTTTGCTTTGCTTTTTTTAAATTTTTTTGTCTAACTTTACTCCACAAATTACTTTAAACAATATATTTCAGTATTTTCCTTAGCAGAAACAGAATAATCCATTTGTAATTGATGATTGAAATGTTGTGATCTTAAAGTGCAGCAGGATGAAGTAGTGAAATTTAAACTGGCTCCAGCGAAATCATCAGTAAAAAGACAAAGCCATGATGATTTTCTGCTGCTGTAAATGGTCAAGCAGATTTATAAAGAACTTGCTTTTGCATGACTTGTTGCCTTAATTTTAAATTAGGATGGTTTGTGATTAATGTTCATCCATCAAGAGCATTTCCATAGTACCTTGCATAGTATTTATAAGTCAAAGCATAGTTGTAATCCAATTGGATTGAAACAAAGTTCTCATGTTTTTTGTCCTAAAAATCCTTCAAGACATGAACAATAGAAAAAAAAAGTGCATGTTCTGTGCTGTATAGCAACTATAGTGATTTGTTTGCTATATTGTACTTAATATAACTGATTTTTTTTTCTTACTGCATTGAGATAACACAATACATTCACAAAAGGATTTTAACAATTTAAAATAGTAAGTTCTATTTTACAAAAAAAAAAAATCCATTTGTGTCAATACAACAAGAATCTTCTCTTTTAGAAGACATAATAAATTTCTTTATGCAAAGGAATTTCCAGAAAGTATCCAATTCTTTGGAATTTTCAGAAATACAAGTTAAGAGCAAGTCAAGATTTATTTTTTTATTACTCCAATTTCCAGATTCTTGGTAGTTATAAACATACAGATATATAGAGATTAGGTAATCCCCCTTTCTTACATGATCATAAAATTGCAGAATCATAAAGGTTGGGAGAAACCTTTAGAGGTCATCTAGTCCAACCCCCTGCACATGCAGGGTCACCTAGAGCACATGGAACAGGGCTGCGTCCAAGCGAGTTTTCAAGATCTCCAGAGAAGGAGACTCCACAACCTCTCTGGGCAGCCTGTGCCAGGGCTCTGGCACCCTCACTACCAAGAAATGTTTCCTTAAGTTCCTGTGRAACTTTTGGTGCCTCAGCTTGTGGCCGTTTCCTCTAGTCCTATCGCTGGCCACCACTGAAAAGAGGCCGCCCCCTCCTCCTCACTGCCTCCCTTGAGGTATTTATACACGCTGATCAGGTCCCCCCTCAGCCTTCTCTTCTCCAGGCTGARCAAGTCCAGCTCCCTCAGCCTTTGCTCATAGGGCAGATGTTCCAGGCCCCTGATCATCCTTGTAGCCCTGTGCTGGACTCTCTCCAGCAGCTCCACATCCCTCTTGTCCTGGGGAGCCCAGGACTGGGCACAGTACTCCAGATGTGACCTCACAAGAGCTGATGCTATTTAAACAAGCAAGCAAAGTTTAAATTTTGAGTCTCCTGGATTCTAGAATTTTCCAGCCAGAGCCTTCCTCTTTTTCTTATTTGCCAAAGTCCTAACTGTGGGTATTTTTGTTTTCCACAGCTCTTGGAATTTTGATACTTACATAGATTATGATCTAATGTTTGGAAGGGCTGCAAGCCTGTAATCTGCTTTGCATCCTAGTTTTCAGGCAGGCAAAAGCTTCCCTGGATGGGGTTTTCAATTATTTACTTCAATTTCTTTTTTTATCATTGTGCCTTTTTCTCTAAGATTCTCTTAATTATTCCTACGCTGACATTACTCAAATTTCTCTTTTTATCTCCAAAGCTATATTTCATTTGGGCACACTGAAATCTTTGGAAAAGCTGAAGTAAGTATTTATGCTACAATGCTTATATTACTTTCTTCTAAATTAAAATCTTCTCAATATATTTCCTTAAGCTATATAGGTGAACTGAATTTTAAATTATGCATGCTATGGAAGTTCTAAGGTATTTTCCTTAGGTCTGTTGAACCTACTATACTTTAACAGGGCATCTCAAGAAGGTTCTGCCTTCTTGAGATGCCCTAGATCTGATTCAATAGAACTGATTATTGATTCAATCTCTTGTGGTCATTATTTTCTTTTTAAGTATTTGCAGGAGAGAGACATTTTGGAGAAAGACTGCTCTTCAAGAGGCCTCAGACATATCTGTGTGCAGCGTAGAAAGCGGGGTCTTGAGCATTAGTCTTAGTACATAGTTTGACTAACAAGTCTGAGCCAGAACATGCCAATCTTGAGATTCTTAAGAAGCAATACAGGTATACAGGTGGCACGTTGACCAAACTTTCTGTTTTCCTGTCCTTTGACTGGAGAATTGACATAGGAATTCTCCCTGCTTGTGCTTTCAACACTACTAATGTGAAAGCAAAATGACAAAAATTAAGGATGAATATTGATGAAAATTTTGAACATTGATCTAGCAGATTTTCAGTCCTAGTAGTACGGTGACTTATTGAATATAAAAAGCCAGTTTCTTTGCATATAAGTTGCAAATAAACACAGAAAAAGAAAAGGCAAATGAAAAAAAAGTTTACACTAATAAGCCAAATCAAAACCTAATGTAAAGTAGAGTCAGGACTCATTTAGAACTTAATATATTTGTCAACAACTAGAAGAGAGAATTTAAAGCCCAGTAATAGTACATAGTACTTTCCAGTTATGTCAAGTGTTTCCTTTAAATGGTTAGTAGGTACAAAATGTGGTGGAAATCAAAAAAAAAAGAATTCTCAAAATTTGTTGTTGTTATTTTCCTTTGTTTTCTTTCTTTTTTTTTTYYTTYYTTTTTTCAGGTGAGATGCTCAGCAGCAGTAGGTAATTAACAGAGTATGAAATGTAAAATAGTTTTTTTAACTGCTATTATTATATGTTCAAGGAAGAGGGAGAACAAAAATACCAGACAGTATAACTATATTTCAAAAATATTATTATATCCGAAAGAAAGGAAACAGATGAATAATAAATAAATCCCAGACCAATCAAGTCCTAAGTAGACTTTGACATACAAATAATATAACAGGGTATCTTGCATTTTATAAGCTAAGCAAAACAAGATTTGGTGTTATTCCCAGATAAGCGTTATTCTTTAGCATGAAACTAATATCTCTTTTTTTGTCTTATAATGGATTCCCAGAGATTCCCATATGAACATTTCTTCCAATTTAGGAGTGGCTAAAACTTGATAGTAATCAAGTGGAAAAAGAAATACTTGAAACTATTTTTTTTCTTGTCTTAATGATGTGGCAGCACTTCTAGTTTGTCTTTAGGACTTGTATTGCACACTTAGGCAGCTCAGTTTCACTGGAGGACTCACAAGTTTTGATATTTTCTCATTGGCATTGGAAGATTTCGTGAATAGAGTATATTATACATTTTAGAATATTTTGCAGAGCTTAATATAGCATCATTTAAGACATATACTTTAAAAAATATATTTTATCTGGATCACACATTAAGGATCCATTCATCTCATAATTGCTTAATTTTGAGGATCCTGTAATTGGCACAAACTCCAAGATCTTTCTATAAATTTTAATTTATAGACTGTATAGTCTATAAATGAGTCCAAACAACTCCATAGAGATTATTTCTTACATAGAGAAACTTTTAGAAAAAGATATTTAGAAGCCATTTGTTTTTTATGCAACTTTATTATTCTTAACATATTTACAGTGAACAACAGCAAATTCAGTACGTAGTCCTCAAGTTTCTCATGTTCAAGAAAAAAGACTAACGAAATTGTCAGGCAGTGAAATCTTCACAGTTAAAATCAAAACTCAAAAGCTGAACCAGAAATATGATTTATGGGCCTTGTTTTTGCAACAAAAGGCATTCCCCTACTATAACATCAACAACTGCTGAAATGTATTAATCAAATGTTAATTAGCATCAGAGAGAGGCAATAATTTACATGTATTTCAGACTGACACTTTGTACTTTATTTAGCAAACGAGAACTRTTAAGCACTGCCAACGAGCCTGAGACTGATGGCAAAGTGTCAAAAATTTGTCCTCTGCCTGCCTGAGCCTTTGTAGGAGGGAGATTTCAATCTAGGGATCATTAGATCCCTCATGCTAATTTTCATGAATTTTTGAATGAGGAACATTTAAAGATCATGAAGGATGAAATATTTTGTAAAGGCGTAGTTATAATCTCTCTGAAATGGTGATTTATATGAAAAAAATCTAATTCAAGGGTATCAAATAAAAAGCAAGCAAAGATAACATCTGTCTGCTCAGAAGTGCCTGAGAACAGTGACTGGAAGTGGAAGAAATAATGCTCACCCATCACCATGCAATTTAAGAAGTAAGAACTGTCTTTTCTGCCAGTGAACTGGAGGTGGAGGTGTTGTGAGGAGGCAGGTCAGCCCTTTTCCCTGRTAGATGGGTGAGGTCTACACAAGTCACATGCCATTTTCCAACTACAGTGTGGTGCTCTTGAGCTGAGGAATGAAAAATAAGTAGGTGGGGTGATGAGGGGTGGTAGACTGCAAAGTGCTCGCCAAAGTCTACTTCCACTTGAAGTCCACTTGGACTTCAAAGTCCAAGTTTTTGTTCAATCTATGTTTAAAGATGTAATGCTAACTAGGATACTGCAAAGTTTCCCTGAACTCAGGATATCTCACACCATCCCAGCTGGATCCCAGCTCTAAGGCGACATTGCTAAAAATGATCCTCAACTGTGATACAGATTATTAGGAGCTGAACTCTTAAGGAATAGAAAGCAACAATGTAGGATTAACCAATAGAACTGATATGGAGGAAGACACACTGTATTGCTAAACTAAAATAACTGTATTGCTAAACTAGTATAACCAGCTCACAATATAATCCTGTGTTACTCTCTTTGGTAAAAAGAAAAATTTCTGTGAAATCTGTGAAACTAACTAATTTTTGTGAAAATGACTCTTTAAAACTTCTATAAAGTAGTTCATAGAACTTTTCCTTCTAATGCCTGGCCTTTGCAGTTTTTCTGAGATGAAGAAAAGCAAAATTCAGAAGTTCATATTAAAAAATATCCATCTCTTTGTTTGCATTCAGACAAACTTTCTAGATTTTTTTATGACATTAGCCAAATTACCATACTGATCGGAATTATAGTCATTGATAAATTATAAACTTTCACTTGATGAGATCAAAGGAGGAGCATATGCTTATATCCATCATTTAKGGAGTGCTCTAAAGACTCTAAATACAATGCAGGCATATATACAGGCCTGAGCAGAAAGGTGAAGGTGGTGTAGAATATTTGAAATTTGATCATGTGCACAAGTTTAGAGAATTGGTGTCACAAATGCAATACAAAAAGAAAAGAGATAACTGTAAAATATTGTGGTTTTCCAGTAATTGCTTTTCTAGTAGCAGGAGGAAGGCTGCAGAAGATAGTACATACATATGTTTTATCAGCTTAAGGGTCACACATAAGCTTGTGGCTGTACATGTTGGTTGCAATCTCTTTGGCACCTTTACCCTGTATTCTTTGAAGTAACAGAAAGTGTAAAATGACCTCAGTGTTTCTGTTCCTCGTGTAGGATTATATGTCATGTTTTGCTCTACATTCTTTTATCAATGCTTTTTGCTCATCTGAGAGCTTCACAGTTTTATASTATATACCATATTGTGTAAATTAATTTTGTAGGACTGAAAATCCAGTCAATAAACCTGCAAAGGAAATTTGTTAAGGGCTAAACAGTTTAGTATTTCCAGCGTTGTAGAAAATAACACTTTTGGTGTCTCTAAAGTCCTTTATTGTGTGTATTTTCAGTTACAGATTTAATTGTGGGTATCTTTCCACAGGAAAGATTTTAATGAAATTATTTACAAAAAGAGTGCCCTAATGAAATCAAAATCCCTTTGCAAAACCCTTCACAACTAAGAAAAAAAATAAAAGCCATAGTCATAGTTAAAATAAATCATAGCTCATTTTAAAAGAAAGACAATGTTTAAAGTTGTACCAGTAAGGACTGTTATTATTTAATTAAACAACAAGCATTTGCAGGCAGTAATTAGTATTATTTAAACAAAGACAAATTACTTCCTTAACAATAGAATTCTTAATATTTTGTTAGTTATACACAAGAAGTAGGAGAACCTGACTGATGGCTTGTAATAATCCTAATTTAGAGGTTATTCAATAATTATATTTTCCTTATTAACTTGAAAGAAGCTCTCCCTAACAAAAAGCTTTTTTTTCATTAGAGTATTATTCCTTGATAATGGACTGTTGGAAGTGGTTCCAACAGTTGGAAAATGAGCATTTAATATATAACCAATTAGTAAAAAAAAAAAAAAAAAAAAAAAAAAAAAAAAAAAAAAAAAAAAAAAAAAAAAAAAAAAAAAAAAAAAAAAAAAATCAATTAGCAAACACAATTACTACATGATATGTTAATTGAATTCAGAAGTATTTATAATAAGATTGATATGAAGAAAACAAAGTAAGAGAGAGAAAAAAAAGATAGTTTATTCTGAGTTGAATCTATTAATCAAGAACAGGACTTGCATTTTATAGATATATTAATGCTTAATACTACTACTATATTAATGCTTACTACTACTAATACTGTTTAATGCTGTAGTTAATTTAGCATTCAGAAGTTTAGCTCTTATCCAGAGGGTTGAAAATTGAACTAAACATGTTGTTTATGTAGCTGAACACAAGTTAAATGTATATTTCGACAAAAACACTAAAAATTAGATATTCATAATATTCCTTTGATCTTAACAAAGTGCTGAATTTAGACTGCTCTGTATTTGCTTATATTATATTGAACTTTTTGAACTAATATGCACCATTAAATATACAGTAGCATTGACCTTCAGTTCTTCAAGGTACTCAAAAAATGAAAGGTAAAAATGGGGCAGTGGAGAAAAGGAGAAAACAGGGGTTTTGTCTTCTTCTTTTTTCCTGTTTACTAGACGTGGTGGAATGAAGGAGAAATAATTCACAGATGACTTTTAATTTATGTCTCTGCAAAGCATGATTCCTCATCTTAYGTGTCTGTTGTAAAGAAGGTAGTAAAGAAGATATTTCCTAATGTGTTTTAAAAAACGTTCCTGCAAAATAAAATATTTAGGGATTTTCTTACTCCTTCTAAAAAAGAATTTGAGCTGCAAGTCATTGTGATGTGATATAATGATCCAAAAAAAAGACTACCTTTCGCAAAAGCTTTTTTCCCTAACATGTTATACATTTCCTGACAGGTAGGAATCTATCTTGATTAAAAATAGATGGTTTTATTGGTGGTGTTGCATTTGTTTTTAATGTGAAGCTGTGTTACCCATTACTTATCTTGAAGCAAGATGCTACATGAGGAGTAAGCATTTGTAATTTTATGACTTTGCAGACCTTGACTCAGACTAAAATGAAGCTGTTTCTAGTAAAGATATATCCCTTGCTTCCTATGAAAGAATAGCTAGTATATTTGTATGACAAAGGAATCTCTTTCTTACCCTGTAGCCCTGACCTGTTTATGGGGAACAACATCAACCTTAGACCGACACAAGGAAAAGACACAAGCATTTCCAGCCCTGAATGAAATAAGGAAGGAAAATAGGAATCCAGTTAATTGTGAAAGCATGGTGATGGGCAGAAAGACACACTAGAAGCAAACCTAAAGTGGAGGAGCTTCTACTCTTGAGAGTAAATGGAAGTCACTTCTACTTGACTGAAAAACATATATATATATATATATATATTTTGAATTTGTTTTCTTTTGTGTTTAATTTAATGGAAAACAAAAGGATAGGAACTTTGTTTAATGGAAAATAGAAATGTGATATGACATTTCACTCTTAGTTTGCTATAGCTAAAATGTCATAACTTTCAGGAAGAATGACCAGCTCACACAGAAAATGGATGGTGGAAAGACCTCACAAAGCTGCATGGATTTGCATGAACTTTCAAGTACAAATTTTAACGTAATGTATATATATAAAAAATTGCAGTTAATATAAGAGCTGCAATATGCAATATCTGAGTTAAAATTTCTGTATTAGTCTTTTGAAACTCAGTTTTAACCTACCAGTTGCAGAACGTAGAATATAAATATTTTCTGAAAAATAAAGGCTAGCTATGCTAGAATTCTTATGTAGTGCTTAAATAAGCAGCAAAACTGTTTAGAAACCAAAGGACCTTGATATTGGCCATGAATAAGCACAAAAATATGAAATTAGGTGAATTCGACTTTTTTATGTCCTTCTAAAAACRTTCCACCGCTTCTCTGATTCTCTAGGTTCCTATTTCTTTTCAGAGTAGAGACTGCAAAATTATGGTTTTTGACCATCATATTTTATGTTTATGCTGTCTCTCGTGATGCCCTCTATATATGTCTTCTAAATTGTTATTTTTTTACCTGAAGCTTTAGTCTGACCCTTTAAATTCCTCCTCAMAGCTCACATTTTTTGCTTTGCTATCAAAGTCAAATCCATGCCTTAGACCTTTTTGTTTGAGGTAAGACATCATAAACAGCTAAGAACAGATAAGCTCATGAGGTCTCTGTCTTCTGACACATCATGATTGTCTGCTCTTTGATCCTAATTATGAAGAGGGTCTTTGCTTTGGAAAAGGATAGTTCTGTACCATTTCTACTAAAAACTGCAGAAATTCCAGAAACTAGTAAAAATCCTGAAAATTTGTCTGCATAATATATAGCTTWCCGATTCCTTTTGAAATGATGCTGCATTTGATGTCCTGTATTTTACAAAGAAAGTGGCATATTAAAACTGAGGTCTATATTTTGTCTTATTATTCTACAGTATACCTGATGAAAACTTTCTGTAGCTTGTACTTGACATTCTCATATCATAAAATCCAAGTAGCAATGATGCAGCACAAAATGATAGCTGTGGTTTCACTAAAAGGACTTCTGTGGAGTCCATTTTTGTAGTTCCTCAGGAATGTGCCACACATGCACGTGGTATACACCACATACCTCCCAGTGACTTTGTTTTTCAAGGCTTCTTGACTTCCCTATTTTTGTTTGTTGGAATTTCTTTTTTTGTAGTAGGATCACTTCGCTGTACTGTTGAATGCAGAACAGTGGAGTCTAGGTTTAATGCCCTGTCTCCTCAGGGGCACCAACATGATATAGTTAGAATGCTTTTTTTTTGATTTTTTGTTTCTTTTAATTAAGGAAGTGTAGTAATATAACACTTTTTTTTCACTTTGTGTCTGAGTATACAAGAGTATAACCAGTAGTCGTACATAAATATGTACTATGTAGACAATGACAGCTTCTCAATAGGAGTGAGAAGCATAACCAAAAGGGATGAAGGGTAACCTCCCTCCACTCCAGATATTCAAAATTCTTCCTGTTTGACAGATCTTCACAGAAAAATGGGAAAATAACTTTTCTTGATGGAGAACTTGCCCTGCACCCATTTTTAATATCCCTAAACACCCCATACTGCCTAAACCCCAGTACCCAAAGTATTAGGAAGTCCCACTGTTGATAAAGTTCCACAAAGGTTTTTTTTTCATGAATAGCATAATAAAAATGTTGCCAAGGATAGAGCCTCATATACATTTCTCCTTTATTTTCTTTCCTCACTCTGAAAGAGAAGAGAAAGAGCAGTCATTGTTTATTACCTTGGTTTCCTGATTTTATGAGCAGCACAGGGGACATGCAAATGAGAATTTATTAAAACATCTTCAGAGAACCATATACACTGCAGCTGTATTTCCAGTAGCATGTTTTAATTGTTCATTTTCATTTTTGAAATATATTTTTAAGGGCAGCTCTAACTGCAGTTGAAAAAAATTAATACAGCTTATAGCTACATTACACCAGGGTAATTATGCCTTTTTTCTTGTATTTTTTTGAGAAGCATATGTGCAGGTATGCACTCTGTTACTCTTTATCTACCTCTAAATGCTATTTAGGTATTTTTAAATTCAGGTATCATACAGACAGAATTTGCAGGTGATTCTCAGAGAGGTAGAGGGGGACGTCTAGTTACTGTGGTAAGGACAATGCAATTAATAACAGATGGTATAGAGTGACCATATCCTTGAGAGAATGTCTTATTTGCACCTCCTGCTAATTGTATCAGATATAACACACCTAAAAGCATTATAAATCTATAGAGAGGGACATTTTATGCAAGACATCTCCTCTTTTTCCAGATGGTAAATTGCTCAGTTCTTGAAATATCTATAACCTCATGTCACCCAAGTAACATTAGTTTAATTGTGTTTTTGGTTTCTTCCTCCCTCCTCTTCCTTTTTCTCCTTTCTTCTTTTCTTTCCTGAATCTATAAGAGCAATTTGGCTTTGTTTGTCTACCTGTATCACTACTAGATCATCAAAGCTTCAGATCATTCAACAGATGAACTTTGTTCAAAAATAATCCAGAAAATAAAAAAAGGGAGGGAAGGGAAGCAAAGAAAACAGTCAAACATCCCTGAAGTGCAAGGATTTTTTTTCTTTTACATAGTAATAAATCAGTAAAAAGGAATTTCAGAGGGAAAAGTTATAAATAATTGCTGAAATGTCAAAGAGTCTAGTGCCTTGTCACCATATGCAGATCAAGAAGGGATTCTGCATTTTACTTATTTTTTTTCTAATTTGTTGGCTAAATAGATTGCTTCTCAGAAAAGTTCTAGGAAAGATTTTTATCTGTTTGTTTGTTTCGATTCTATTCATATGATTAACTTGCATCTTATTTTTGKTTTTTGGCAAAATGAATAAAGTCAGCTTGGGAAAGTGCGTAAAGATACTTTCTGGAGATATTATTTAAGGTATAGAATGATGGCATCCAAAGCTGCAAGTACCTTGTCATCATATCATTTATTTTTAGACCTCAGGCATCTCCCTACTTCTGCTTCTGCCTGTATGGAGATGATGAAATGAGACATTTGGTCCATGTGGGATATTTCAGTAAGGCAGAGTAGAGTCTGAGAGCAATTATTCAAATTCAGCTCAGGTGTGTGTCTGCAAAAAGCTGTCAGATCATTATAACTCATTCCTCACACATCTGTCATATCCTTTGGTTATCTCTTGCTCCACGTCAAATGTTGCAGAATGATCTAGAGAAAAGTGGTCTGCCCCAGACAAGAGCAAGTAACAGTTTATTGGTAGAGGCTCTGAGGAGAATGTACACTGAACTGGGAAGTACTGCTTCTGAATTTAAGCCCCATTTCTGCCACTCATTTTCAAAATAACTATTGGCAATTTGTTTCACTTGTCTATGTGGTTTCGTTCCTGCTCTATATTCTAGCCTGTTTTAAATCACAGGCTCCTGACTTGCATCAGTTTTAAAGGCAGAAAATTAGGATGCTTGTAGAAAACACAGTAATATTAATAATACAACAAAAAAAGAGTCTTTTAAAATATACTTTAAAAGCCATGTGTCAATATCAAGAATGCTGTGGGAAAAAATAGATATAGAAAAGATATTCAGATACTACGGAAGGCTGTAGTAAAGGATACTCCTAAAATTTAGCCTTTGTACTCTGCATTCTAAAAAAACAATAAAGTGTCCATAAATTTATTTGTTGCCAACCTCATCTGAAACTTTGTTATTCACTTTACAGAGTTCTTAAATGAATTTTCTCACATAGCTCTATTAAAACTATAAAGATCTAATTCTACCTAATAATACCTAAATAAGTCAATTATAAGATCTTCGTATGTTCACTGAGTGATGAGAAAACATGACAAAAAGTGCATTTTGGAATGTTTGTATGCAAATGTTTGAAGGAAAACAGTAAGTAAAATAAATCTCAGTGTCAGGAAGAAAAACGGCAAGTGGCTGAAATCAAATACAAAAACAGTCATATAAAATGAGTATGAAAATTAGAAGAGAACTGTTGAAATGTCTTACTTAATAACAGCCTACATATTAGGCTACTACCCACCACCACAGCATTGGCTAATTGTACACCTCCACTGTCATATGCTGGTATTCCTCTGGAATTTGTTAAAGTTCAAGCACTGTCTGTACAGAGAATCACCAAAGAGTTTCATCCATGTGACATGCTCACTTAAGAGATTTGCAGCCACTGGAAAGGTCCCTCTGAGCCTTCTGTTCTCCACACTGAGCAGGGGCCTCAGCAGAGCCCAGCAGAAAGGCAAGATCTGCTCCCTCCACCAGCTGGCAACACTGCTCTTCAGGCATCCACGAAATCACAGGCCTTTCAGGTCACTCATGCACCTGGCCGGTTCCTAGTTACCTTGGTGTCCATCAGGATGCACAGGACCTGCTGCACACAGCTGCTCTCCACAAAGTCACCCAGCTGCTTGGTAAAGAAGCTTACCAAGATTGGACCCCACACAYATCCGTGAACACTGCTCACAACAGTGTTTTTTATGCAAAGTGCTCCTGTCACATCGCGGCCAACTGAACTGGAGGCAAAGGCGCTGTAACAGGGGGAGCAGCATACGCAATAGCCCTGAGAAAGTATGGGGAAGCAGTCCCAACTTTCCTGTGCCCACAAAGCCCAGCCCTAAGCACTGTTCTGAAGGACACTGCATGGCATGCCTGGCTTTTTCCTTTGGGATCAAAGAGGCTCTTCTCCTCTCAAGGTGGACTGCAGAAAGCAACTGGATCAGAGCCACATCCCTGCAAGGGGAAGGAGGAGTTACCATTACAGCACATGCAGGAGTGTCTCCTGACTCCCAGGACTGCGGATAAAAGACCTTGCTTGTAAGTCTGTAAGTTCACACAAGCCAGAGGCAGAGCATGCACAAGAGGAGATGGAAATTGCTGGGGCCAAAGAGCAGCTAAAATGATCCTCAGCCTGGGAGAGCATGTGACAAAAAGGCATTTTAGCCCTGGCGTTCCAGGAAGACCTACAGTAGCCAGGGTCTGCATGGCATGTGGGTCACCAATGCTTGTGGCTATGTGCCCCCACGAGTTGAAGGAATTGAGATATTATAGGATCTTTGAGAGGCACACTGATCACGCCCCTCACCCAAGAGACAATTTTGGAAAAAAAAAATATTGGTTTTAGTCATGGAAGTGTGGCTGATAGGATAAGAGTACTACTGAAGTAATCTAAGGTTAAGAGGAGAAAGGGAAAAAATATAATTTGTGTGGGGCTTGGAGTGAGTCTGGTAGCTGCGGTGGAAGAGAGAAAGCATTTTTGTCAAGGTGATACTGTAATAGATTTCCTGAAGGTGGCTGTAAACACTCTGCAAGAACAGGGGAACAAACAATTGTTGGAGGATCAAAGGAACTAAAACCCAATACTAAATGAAGAGTCGAGGAATCAAGTTCTGAGGGATTCAGATACATCGTCAGAAGCAGAAATGACACATAAAGAGGAAGAGATACAGCAAGTTTATCTCCAGGGAGATTTGCAGAAGGCCAAACAAGCTTTAGAAAGCCCCTGCCCATCCCTCCTCCCCCATGTGTCTGCTGATTAAAATGGAGTATATGTACAAGGATTATAGCAATGACCATCTTCAGGCTATCACCAAGGAAGTCACATTTAACGCAACTGAATTAGTAAAGCTGAGAAAAGATTTTGCAAGAACTGCAAAGGAATCAGAGACAGACTATGTGTGGAAAGCGTCTTCATCAGGAGAGGATGGGATCTTATTGTCAGAAAAAGAAGCAGAAGATATTGGTGTTTGGGTGTGTTTCTGACCACCGCTGACCACCAAGGTCCATGGTCATTGACTCAGAAAGCTGTGTATTGGGCCAGAGGGATGCACTCCTTGGAGAGGGGAGATCCCCTTGCTATAAYAGGAACAGTGGATCAGTTAGTGGAAAGCGTGCAAAAGGTGCCTGTTTCCAGATGATGTATGCTCCAGAGCTCAAGCCCAACCAGTGTTCCCCAATGATGATGACTGTGGATCCAGAGAAGATGACTCCTCTAATACAAGGACTTCCTGACTCTCTGAAACCCATTGCGATTCAAAACAGACCTGATGGAAAAACTATTATGACTGCCCTGGAGGGGATAGTGACCCCTGACTGTTGGTGACCAGGGAGGAAATTATGGATATGGGGAGAGTTAGGGAGATGATTAGTTTTGGAAGAAAGTGCAGTCATGTTGGCAAATTGTCCCAAAGAACTGAAACCAGGGTCATATGGCCTGCAGAACGAGTTAGTGGGCAGCAATCACTCTGCGGGAAGGGCCAGGACTTGGAGTAGATCCGAAATTATAATTCTGAGAGAGAGTAACCTCTAACTCAACAGYGGTTGTGGTAGCTAGGATTTCAGAAAGATATTCCCTGGAATTTGATGGATGGACTTCCCCCCCAAAAATTAGAACAGCTTGTGCAGGTTAGGTCAAAGGAGCACTTTTAGACCAACCTCTAAACCCCCACCCTTGATAGACCTTGAGGAGGAGCTGATTGAGGAGAAGAAAACCTCAGGAAACTTATCCCTCTGTCCACTGAAGGTAAGTGGGAAGGAAGGTCATGGATGTTTGTAAGATAATTCACCTGCAATACCAAAGGGGATGTATTGATTGATTGCTGTAGGAAAAGACCAATAACCTTTTTAATTGTTATTGGGGCACAAATTACCACACTAATGTGGACCAAAGCAGAACAATATGGAATCTCAATTCCATCTATAACTCTAATTTTAAATGAGAGAAAAACAGTCGGTGCCTATGATTCCAGTGATGCTATGGTTACCAAGAGAGGAAGACCCCATCCACACCATGGTGGCCGTAATATCTTTTCAGATGAATCTTCTAGGCATAGATGTTTTGAAGATTAGGTAATGGTGTGATGCCCAGGGAGATTGATGGTCTTTTGGTATCCCCCAGATGAGACAATTGGCCAAAATACCTGTCACAAGGGTGTGTTCATTGCAAGCAGCACTTACACTTCCCCCTTTCAAACTGATAAATGTGAAACTCAATAGGAGCCAGAGGGAATTATGCCAGTTCCAGAGGATTTAAAAAAGCAAGGCATTGTAGTTTCCACTCCCTCCCCCTTTAACTCCTCAGCATGGCCAGTCAGAAAACCAAATGGTAAGTGGAGGTTGACAATACATTACTGGAGACTGAATGCCGACACAGATCCACTAACATCTGCTGTACCAAACATTGCTGAATTGACAGCCACCATTCAGGAACAATTTCA
Source organism: Nothoprocta perdicaria (assembly GCF_003342845.1). Lineage (NCBI taxonomy): Eukaryota > Metazoa > Chordata > Aves > Tinamiformes > Tinamidae > Nothoprocta > Nothoprocta perdicaria. Next base: position 39,532 of record NW_020455841.1, on the reverse strand, counting down.
CCCTATTATGGCAACAATCAATGTCAAGATATGTTTTTCATGGTCTTTTTACAACCTGAGGACTGGAATCATTTTTCTTTCACCTGGGAAAGACAACAGTACACTTTTACAGGACTCCCACAGGGATACATACCCTCTCTCATGCTGGCCCACCATGTTCCAGCACAAGAGTTGGAAGCAATCCCCATAAGGGCAGGAGTGAAGATCTATCAATATATAGATGATGTACCCATAGGAGGGAGTCCAGTAGAAGAAGTTAGAAACCCAGAAGAATCTCATCACCCACTTGATTCCATTTGAGAAAATATATACCCCTTCAAGTGAGATAAAAGTTTTAGGGATCTGGTGGAAGGGAGGGGTGACATGTATCCCACTGGATACTCTTTCCTCTCTGAACTAGATCAAGATGCTAGAATCAAAGAGAGGCTTATAACATGCAGTAGGGTTGCTTGTGTTCTAGGAAACATATCCCTGGCTTTTCAATTATTGCTAGGCTGCTGTACAACTTACTGTGAAAAACAGATCAGTGGGAAWGGACTCAGGTCCACGGCTGCCTATCAGGCCCTTGGTCCCATTCACTCAATAAATCCAGTTCCAACTGAACGGGGGTTTTCCAAGACTGAACTGCCAGTCCATTTGTGGCAGAAGAGTCCAGAGAGGCCTATTTGGTGCATTGGTTTTTATTCTCGCAACTTTAAAAACACTGAAAAAAAGATACACAACTTGGGAAAAAGATCTCTTTGTAACAACCTRTAGGGCTCAGAAGCCCATTGAAAGTGATTAAAACAGTTTTGGCAGGAACCCCATCCCCTGACGGTGTGCCTCAGAGAGACTCCATGCGAAAATGGTACACACAAACAGAACATTATTGTAATTTTTTTTCTGAATCTGAAGGAATCACAAAAGTGTTAAATATACAAGATGAAGTAGACTTGGATAGAGAAACACTTGGGTTATTATCTGTAATATAAGTATCTCCTCCATTTTCTGGACAATTGCAGAATGACTGATTTACAGATGCCTCGAAGCGAGAGGGAAAATTTGGAAATACTGAGCTGTAGTGCTTTGGACAGATACTGAGGAATAGATAATTACTGATCAGGAAAGTGGTGCACAAGAAGGAGAACTAATCACTGTGTGGAGGGTTTTCCAACACAAAGCTCAAACTGTGTCTTCTCTCTATATCTATACTGACTCTTAGGCTGTGTTTAAAGGCTACACTGAGTGGCTTCCTTTCTGGGAACAAAATGGATGGGAGGCCAATCCATTTTTCTTTTGCCTTATATATCTGTATGGCAAAAGGAAAAATGGCAAGATATTCTTACAGACAAGAAAAGGGAAATTTGCAGTAGCCTGGGTATCTCATCAATGAAATGCAGGAGCACCTCATCAATGAGATGACACTCCGGTGAGCCAATGGAATGCCAAGGTGGATGAGCTAGCCCAGCTGACTTCCCTACAAAGCACCCAGAAAGCAGAAAAATGGGAACATCTTTTGGAATGGCTACATGTAAAACAGAGACATTCAGGAGTTAAGGGTCTATTTTGTGAGGCACAAGCCTGAAGATGGCCACTTACTAGGGAGGAATGTAAAACTTGTGTATCTTCTTGCGAACAAGAAGATTAGCCCTAAAATAATTCATTATAAACCTTTAAGATTTCAAATTTAGGTTCAAAATACCTTTTAGAATTGTTCTGTGTGGTATTTATAATGTAAATTATAAATAATTCTTTATTTGAGAAATTTATTTCCTACAGCCAGCAAAAAAAAAAGATTGCTGGTTAAAATCACAAACTACCCATCCTGATAATAAATAGCTAAGACTATTTCAAAGTACTCTTTGAAAGAGTACTTTTCAAAGAGTACTTCTTTTTGCAGAAAAATTACACAGCATTGCTACTCTGTGGACAACATTCAGAAACACAGGGATCAGTTTGTGAACTGTTCAGCAGTCTCCAAACAATTTATATGTCTGATGAGATTCTTGGAGATGAAAACTCACAACACAAAATCTTGTGTTACTTGACAGTTCACATAATATGCTAATTCCTAGAGAATATATGTTACCAAGGTTTTCCTCCCATTGAAAACCAAATCATATGTTTTACATCATCAGCAAAGGAAAACAGAGGAGATTGATATCAGAGTCAAAACGAAAAGCAAGTAGAAATAGATTTTTTTTTTTGCATCAGTAGTTCATAATTCTTTAATACTAAAAGTTAAATACACTATTTGAAACAAAAAAGGAAAATTTAGTGAAGAAGACAACTTTCTAAATGTGCTCTCATGGCTAAGAAACAATAAAAAAAAATGTTTTTTTGGACATACTCTAAGCAAATTGACCAGATACACTGAAATATATATATAGGGAAAACTAAGCAGCAGAAACAGAAAAGAAAAGTATTGAAGCAGTTGAAGCATTGAARCAATAGTTCTTTCCATTTATTTGAGATTTACTTTGTTGAATTAACTGAAAGATTTTAAAGGATATACTTTGGGCCAACCAAGAAAAAGTGTTTGGAGCTTTTTCTGGTAAGCACTGATGCTAACTGGATGTGCCATATTTCTATAATGTTGTATATTGAGGTAGCGTGGATTATGTAGTTCTTTTTTTTATTGGCTCATTTATTAGACAGTGGTGTGAAGATCGCTGCCTAACCATCAGTTTTAGGGAAGTAGTCCCTTTTAGAAAATAGCTGTTCTAAAAGACATGAAGATTCTGTTATAAGTGCGCTGGTAACAAATCAATAGTCCACAGCGAAGACTCAGTAGAACAGTCATTATTTTGKTTTTTTTTTATCTACCTGAATGACTTTTCCATTTCTTTGTCCTAATTATCATACATACATTTTAAGTTATGCATTATGTATAAATTACATTGCTTTCCACACATTTTCATTACATTTGGGATCTTCTGCTACGTATCATATCAGTAGGATCAATTACACACCTGTACTCAAACACACCTACCTATTTGCCTGCAAGGGCAGGCAATCTGGAACTCATACAAATTTACATCCATAAATGATGTGCAGTTATAATTAAGTTAAATTACACTTAGTACTCAGCATATATAAAAATAGATTAATTGCCAGAGCTCTGTCATACAGATAAGATGCCATCTGTGTCTTAGATGCCATCTTATAGTCTTACAAATGCCATCTGCATTTATATGACAGCTTAAAGTTGTTATGTCTTAGCTGATAAAAGGACAGCAGTTCTTTAATAATTCTTTAATAACTGTTGTCTACAATTGCTGCTTTACATTGGGAAACAGTCATCCAACACTACATCTCAGAAATGTCTGTTTTTTATTAATTTGTTCCTATAAAAAGGCAAATATTATCTTCCATTCCAGTCATTTATCTCTGTTACATTCAGTGGGATTTTACAGGTTTATATGTGGATCAAATATGTCAAAGTCTGAATTTTTTTCAGACTTCTCATGTTCAAATGACAATATCTTATTACTTGTGTGTATACTAAATGACCTAAACATACTATTTCAGTCACCATCCATATATGCTCCCAATATTCCCTTCCCAAACTGCAAAAAAGAAATTCCTTTTTGTTAGAGATGGGAACACTTTGTTTCTAGAGCTTCTCAGATTTGACTTGATTTGGAAGACTACCTAAGTCCTTCCACTGAAATAACTGAAAACCCGAAATGGAAAACATCCTGTTCTGACTGTACTGTCTCTGCTTTGCTGCCTTTTTGATGCAGGTGCAAATGAGAAAAATCTTTATGAGACACAGAGGCATTAGAGCTCTGTATGCATATATAAAGCATGTATGTGATTGTCAGTGACATAAAACTTGGTTCAACACTAAACCTTTAGAAGGGATTGCATGGATGACTGCTGGCAGAGCTTAATCCAGACTTCAAAGCAATCTGGTGATGACTCAGTGGTTTGGATAAGTTGTCTAAGTGCTCCTGTTTGCATGAAGTCTGTTCTTGTTTGTATCTGCTGTCTTCCTGCAGCATAAGAAGTAGTGCCTCAACCAAATCTACCAGTTGGGGACTCATTGCAAACGGTGTTATCAAGGCTTTTGCCAACATATTTTTAGTCCATGTAAAGAATAAAAGCAGCAGGGATCTTTAAGAGGAGTTTATGGACACAGAGAGAAAAGATAAAGACCTAATTTATTATCTTATCATTGCTTGTACAGGAGGGAGCAGAAATAGAGAACAAGGCTGCTATCAGGTGTTGCTATGCTTTAAATCCTTCAGAGAATGTATTATTTTCAAGTGTTTTGGAAATGGTGAAAAAGAAATAATTCATAAGCAAACAGAAACAGAGTGAAAGTGATTTGCCTAAACAATTCAGCATGCCTAACGTTATGATCTTGTCAAGAGACAGAATGCATACCCTTTATTATTCTCTGTGTTTCTTCCGAAACCCACAGCACTAGTGAAAATGTGACTTCTATTGGACACAGTCATCCTAATAGTATGTGTTAGTAATGACAATCTATGAATTGAGTTCTATGAAGATATAAACAAAATTTTAAATGCAGTGGCTCATGTGACATAAAAACATTTTCAATAAGTATATGTTTCTCTTGATATTTGCTTACTAAATATGTTCAGTTAATTCCTCTTTGGAAAAACAATTGTTTGGCACCATAGCCCTACAAACATACTAAGAAAACAAAGCCAGAASAAAAGACATGAATATGGAGAAAATTTTGGCAGACAGAATTGATACTTTCGATAAATTACATTTTCAAAAATATTGATTTCATCTTGCTTCTGTCTCTGATAAAATGTATCTTCTTTGACTTTTCTTTGCTTTACATCTTCTTTCAATATATCTAAAAAGTTTATGGCTCTTTTATAGCTCTCTCACATATCTAAACGCTTCCTGTTAACATAATATTAAACTTACTTATTGTTTTAATTATTTATCATTCGAACAACAGTATACAAATTGATGGTCATTTTTGGTGAAGAGAAAAGTTGATTAAACAGAATGCACCCAATCAGTGTCAACATGGAAGCCCTTGCTATAGAAATATGTACAGGTTTTATGCTGAAATTCTGGTAGAAGAAGCAAGAGTTAACTGTACTCATTAGACTATTGAGTAGTCACTGAATAGAGAATATTTGCTCTGTTACTTTCTGTGTATCTCTACTTGAATGGCATAGAAGCAGCATAAAGCTACAATTTCTGCTTCATAATCAAGAACTGCACGGCTTTTCATATTCATTTTAAGTATGKCTTTTCATAATCATTTTGTTTTTCCTTTCATTTTCTAAGGGTTAGTTCTACTCTGACTGATACTCCATGTAGCTTCATCGACCCAGCAGTGCTTATATACATGCCAACTAAAACCTAAAGCTAATATTTGGCCCCATGTCTTTGGGTCAGTTTCTCAGCTAATGGAGATTAAGTTATGCTGAGCAGCTTTGATTTATGTAAGCTTAGAGACTATCCTTTATGAAAACATTTTGTTTATATTTTCACTTCATTTATATTCATTTTGTTTATATTTTGTCCCATTGGAGAGTGAATGAAATCACACTGGAGAATGAAATCACCCATTCCCTCTGTCACGGAACGAGTGGTGGCAGGGGTGAATGACAAATGCACTTCACTCGTATGAAAGAAATAATAACAGAATTTATTAAYATGGACAATGATTTCACGAGATTCTATGGCAAGGTCACTTATTATTCACTGCATGGAGGCTCAAGATAATACACAATTATCTTGGGATACCCTCCCGTTGGATCACGAGGTTCAGATTGGACCCCCTTGCTTTCCAGGCTCATTCTAAGAGGAGTCTGGGTGCGGCTGGATCCAATCCTAGTCCCAGACCTGGTCAACGGTTTATGACTGAGGGGTTCTTGTGCACAGTTACAAAGTAAAGTTAAATAGAGTGCGCTATGTTCACTTACCACAAATCTGTTGTGGGAAGGGGGTTCTCTCAACCTCGAGGAGTAACCTTGAGAGGCGTCCCTGCTCAAGGGGAGATCCTGGTGTGCAGGCCGCAGCCGTGTCAGGAGAGCTCAAAGGGCTCTCGGGCTGTTCGCATATTTATAGGATAAGATGATTGACTTATAGTCATTCTTTCATTTCAGAGGCCCATTGGCTAGTGCATTAGCCTTACCGCCCCTTTGGGATGCAGCCTTCAGGAATGTTATGCTGAGTCTAAGTGGCAGAAGAAATCAGGATGGTGGCACCTACCAGGATTAGATAAATCGCTGGTGGTTAGCAACTGAACAGGGCTGCATGTAAGGTACAGGCCAGGCTGAGCTGGGAAAGGAGCATATCCATCACACCCTCATGAGATTTGTAGTCGATGCTGCATATTTGATCAAGCCTCTGAAATTAGCAATATATAACAATAGCAATTTGCTGCTGCATTGCCTGGAAATTCATCATTCTCAACTAAACAGAACATTCAAAAACCTGCTTGTAAAGTCAGTCTTGTGATTTTAGGATGGTGTTCTCCTGTTTCCTGGCTTGGTTTTTATTTCAAGTCTCAATAGATGGAGCACTGCAATGTCAAAATAAACAAAGGCTGATCTCAYGCAGAAATATGTTCTTATTGCCATTATTTATTGTAGGACTGCTCAGGTAACCCATCAATATAAGAAAGCAATGGGCAGCATGCTCTTATTTCTCTGATTAATTTCCTAAGTTATTAATTTCCAAGGTGTTAGAAAAAGGAATTTGTTTCTTCATACTGTCTTTTCTTTGCAGTTTTTAGACTAGATTTTGTGGCTAGATTGTGCCTAATTCTGACACATTGCTGAAGATACAAGGATGCTTGCTATTTCTCTCTGGATAATCATAGCAGTAGAAACGGAATCAACAGTCTTTAAATGAAATCTATACTAAATCAGCAGTTTTTAGATGTGAAAATCACAACAAGCTCTTACCAGCTATTATTCCTTAGAAGTAGATTATTATGTATTCCTACCATATTTCAGAATATTGGGCCCATGAGTCCTAATACTTTTCAGAATTCCCTCTGAGCAGTTCAGTACATGTGGTTTTATTCATAGTTGTGGCTTAATGCAATAGTCCAATCTGCAAGGCTAGACTGACCAATCGCTTTCACATGTGGATTTTAGCAGCTGTTCTTTGCTGCTTGATTTTGGTTTTAGTCTTGCAAAATAAGCTCTACATATAAAAGAAAAATCTGCTTGTACAAGTTTGAGAGAATTGATTCATGATTTCTTTAACAAGTTGTCCTGGTAGTGCAGTTTGGGACATGAAATACGATGCAGATTTCTTCCCTGGCATCGCTATGAAAAATGGATCTACCTCTTTTGTATTTCAGTCTTTGTACATTGTACATTTTTCCACCTTGATGAGAAATGACCCAAATCCTGGCCTGTCTGTGAAGCTGCTACATGACTAGTGGACCACATTAATACCCATTAGGAAGACAGGATAKGTCTTCCTTCCACTTCCTTCCTTCCACTAGGAAGACAGGATATGAACAGAAACAAGGAAGAGATGAACAAAGCACATCTAGTCACACAATATTCAGTTAATCAAAAAATTATTAATCTATCCATAATTTTACACACTGAAATCTCCTACAGACAATTCATGGCACATTTAAAATAGTTATCACGTTTTTATATTGGCTCATGAACAAAAATGAAATGCTTATGTAATGAACAGTTTAATTAGTTAGTGCTGCTGTGGAATTTTGTCTCCAGAGCCAGTGTGGAGGCAAGCACATTAGATAACAAGATAGTTTGATATTGTAGATGATTGTGAATTTTAATTTACATGAATTAAGAAAAAATGAGKTTTTTTTAAAGAGAAAAGTAGGGGAAAATTAGAAGCTTTTGATTATAATTTATCCGAGTTTATTTAAATCTATCTCAACTCTTGACAGAGTATCTTTCAATACTTTCCATCATGACTCTATATATTCTTGTCTTCTTGACATGGAGGCTGATTTCACCATGAGTGCTCCCTGAATGTTGTGGAACTCTACAGACACAAACTAAACCAACAAACAATAAACCTGATTAAAAAAAGGGTAATATGTACATAGGGCAAAATACTTTGCTTGGAGAGTAATCTTAATCCATAGATGCCAATTTTCTGAAATCTTTCAGTTTTCTGCCATTACAAAGACCAACATTTACCCCAAAGCAATTATCCCTCATTGTAATAAATAAAAAATCAGTGCATGGTTTATACAACAATAAGCCTTTCATCTTATTTATAGTCCTCTTCTTACTTTGTAATTTTGTAATTTTTTTTTTTCTCGCTTAATCATTTTTTATCTCACTCTACTGTGAAGTAGTAATTTGAATACCGCTATTGCCTCTTGAACAACCATTACATTCATGCCTACCGTGTGTTTTTGGTGTTGATGCTGTAACACACTATGACAGTGTAAATCAGTTTTTCTTCTTCACCATCCTCTCATCTTTTTCACTTCATCTCAATAACTGCTAAAATATTAAGACATGTTCACAATCTTGGACTCTTGGACTCTTTTCTCTTGGAAAGACTCTTGGAATGCATTCCTCTGTATATTTGATAACTTCTTCTTCTGTAAACTAATCATATGTCTTATGAATCAGTTCCTGCACAGAAAAACAATTCAGAAACAATTCTGTGTCACTTCTGAAAATACAAGAACTGTGCCTCTTTAAACAAAATTTTAGCAGAAAATCACTTAGAGAAGTGGCAGGTTTAAATCTGGAACTTAGTGAACTATGATATTGTATTACAATATTTTAATCTTCTGCCCAAATTAACTCAAAAAAAAAAAAAAAAAAAAAAAACCCAAAACTTGTAAGAACTTTCAAAGTCCCCCACATCCTAAAATAAGCTAGATATTTTTAGTTATATCTTTCTATTCCCATTGCATTTGATTCTGAGAAAACCAATGTAGTGCTTCACAGAATATAGCAAAGAATAGTATTTACATTTTTTCCTCTCACTTACTTAACATTTTCTTTTTATATAAGACTGCAGTGGCCTGTTGATTCTACACCTCTGTTTGGTTTATGCATACACAGCATTACATTTCTATCATTTACTCACTTGGCTAAGAAAAGAAAGTCACTTAAAAAAGGTCAAACATGACGTCCTTCAAGTACTAGAGCTTTTCCTTGTGCATATGGAAAAAAAAAAAAAAAAACATGCTACTTCCTCTGTTTAATTTAGCTATGCAAAGACTATCTTTCCCTACTGACCAGAGACAGACCCAGTCAACACCATCCATAATGAAAATCAATGGCACCAAGTCACTAAGCAATTACTCCATCTTCTTTAAAAATGGACAAGTCTTCAGAAAAAAAAAGGATTCAGAGACTGATTAATTTGCCATTTGTCTGGGAGACTGCACCAGTTGCATTATTTAGGAAGTTGCCTTGTCTTTCCATCCTCAAAACAAGGACCAAGATCAAGTCTCAAGAACCATCATGTCCACTGAGAAAGAATTGGTGTCAGTGATGGAAAATAGAGGTCTGAAACATAGTTGTGGAAATTTTACAATTGCGTAGCTGTGTAGGATTCCAGTGAATGTTATTGTTTTCCAGACACACACACACACACACACACACACACACACACGCATGATTTCACCCTGTCGGGCATTGTTACACAACCAATGGGAACTGATTGATGCTCAAGGCTTTTGAGCTGTCAATTTAGAGGTATAAATATATTTAAAAACCAAGCTTTAAACACCATTTTTTAAACAAATTTAATGCTAGGAGACACATAAAGCAATATAAAAAGTATTTTGCAAGGAAAAGTTTTTATTTGCAAAACCTTTTCTTGCAAAGAGGAGGCTGTTGACAGGAAGACTGTTTGAAGCATAGCTTTTAAAGATTAAATGCCAAAGTTGTGGCAAATTACAAGTCATAATTTAGGTCTTTTCCTAAATCAATTCATTTGTGGTTTGTATTATGAATACTTGATATGACACTGAGCACAACTTTGAAATAATCTTAAGTGCATTTCTTTTTTTGTTAGAAGGAAATCATAGTGGTTTTTTGTCCGTTTGTTTGTTTGCTTGGTTTTTTTTTTTTTTTTTGGTAATCCCCACTTTGAGCACGAGTTCTTAATATTTTTTACTGCCAAAAAATCAGGATCTTTGATTCCTTGAAATAGGATATTAAATATTCATGTGCATCAAAATGAACTTTAATCCTTTATTTGGAATATTAAGAAGAATCACAGGCTGTGCACACACTGCCCAGCTGCATGATTYGGATGGAGACGGAACAGCTCAGCATGCAGCCTGCACCCTCCTGCTGTCACTTGACACATATTCCACAGCCTACATGTCCCACTGACTGCTGATGGGATATTGGTGCATGCTCAGGCCTTCTGGTGACTGTCCCCAAGTCTGCATGATGCCCACATCGGGAAGCGAGCCCTTTGCTCAGCATCCTCCGCCACAACAGATGAGACTCAAATACGTGCTGTCTGCTGTTTGTGTATGCAGAGCCCCTCCTTAAGTGATCTTTTTCAGAATATTTCAGAATATTTCAGAATATTTAAGGTTGGAAGGGACCTCTACAGATCATCTAGTCCAACCTTCCTGCTCAAGCAGGCACACCTASAGCATGTGGCACAGGGTGGCATCCAGGCGGGTTTTGAAGACCTCCAGAGTAGGAGACTCCACAACCTCCCTGGGCAGCCTGTTCCACTGCTCTGTTACCCTAACAGTAAAGAAGTTGCTCCTCACCTGGASACGGAACTTCTTRTGCTTCAGYTTGTGGCCATTACCCCTCGTCCTATCGCTGGCCACCAGTGAGAACAGCCTGTCCCCTTCCTCCCTGCATTCTCCCTTCCTGAACTTATACATATTAATCATATCCCCTCTGAGCCGTCTCTTCTCCAGAGAAAACAGGCCCAGCTCGCTCAGCCTCTCTTCATACGAGAGATGTTCCATTCCCTTAATCATCCTGGTTGCCCTTCTCTGGACCCTCTCGAGAAGCTCCACGTCCCTCCTATACTGGGGTGCCCAGAACTGCACACAGTACTCCAGGTGCGGCCTCACCAGAGCTGAGGAGAGGGGCAGAATCACCTCCCTTGACCTGCTGGCAACACTCCTCCTGATGCAGGCCAGGATGCCATTGGCCTTCTTGGCCACGAGGGCACACTGCTCACTCATGGTTAACTTAGTGTCAACCAGGACTCCCAGGTCCCTCTCCGTGGAGGTGCTTTCCAGCAGGTGAATCTTTGCTGAATTATTTACCAAAGATCCACTTCTCTTTCATTTTATACATACTATATTACCATTTTTTCCATTTGCATGTATGTGTATTTGTGTATTTTTTATTACTTCCACCTTGCCTTTTTAATTACTTCCATTATTTAATAATTAAATACAATTCATAAATATTGTTGAGATTCTTTGCAGAAATTATGAAGTGTGTTCATATTGCAGCTTTTCTTATATATCAACATTAAATCATTCACATTGTCACTAGGCTTGAAATTTTGTTGTGAGGTAGAAGTTAATATGTAGTCCTCTTCTGCATAACACTGCTGCTGTTACAGATGTCTTTACCACTTCTGGGATGACAGACGCATTTAAAAACAAATCACTAACTACAAGATCTGAGTCTCCAAAAAGAACACAGAGTCAATTTAATTCAAAGCATCAGCCAAGCAGGATAAATATCATACAATCTGTAGAAGTTGTATTTAACAGCAGATTGTTTAAAGATAGAGACTTAAAGAAATCTGCGAAGGATCTCTATGTTTTAATGTAGGCATATTTTTCTGTCAAGAATTTTCTAGCTTTTCTTTCTTCTTTTTTTTTTTTTTTCAAAATTCTGACACTGACTAACATTCTTCTTTAAAATATAAATAAACTAGAAGGAAAGAAAAATGACTAAACATTCTGAAGTTTCAGTAATGCAGGGTATTTAGAACCCTAGTGGGTGGTGATTTTTAACATTAAGACTAATTATGCTTTCCTCTCAGTTATTCTTCAGTGAAAACATCTGAAAATGTTATCTCAATCCTGTCTTAGTTACCAAGTTGCTCTGCAGCCTCCTAATGTCAATCATCTGCTCCATGATATAAGCACTTCATCACTGCCAGCAACATGTTGCTATTAAAATCAACACACACATACTTAGGTGTGTTTTCCTGAAGCCCTCTAAAAAAAGCCTTTTATAGGGCTTCAGAAAGCCCATATAAAAGATATTGTTTTACAATTTTCTTATACTACAGACCGTGAACTGGATTATGGACAGAACAGTTCATTTAGTGTGTTTGTTAAATGTCATCAATGTTTTGAAAGTAAATTTAAGATTTTTTTTTTTTTACTCTTAAGTTATTTAAAAGACATTATACTTCAATGTAAAAATGTTTCAGGGAAGATTAATGACTGATGAAAGACTGTTCTTCCTCCAAATTGCAAGAAAATCTCTTCCATGACAACTGATTGTTTTTTTCTTAGAATGCCCTTGACATTTCTGGTTTATTTCCTGGCTTCTGAGAGTAATCCATAAGATATTACTAAAAAACAAAAATAAAATTCTCTCATCAGACATTCTGTGCAGAACAGAACACTCTCCTGACAAATTTTCTTGATGCTTAAAGTGACTCACTTTGATTCCCAGATTGTACTGCAGTTCAGTAAACTGTGGAGAAGGGGAAAAAAAAAGAAAAAAAAAATGGAATACATACTCTAGAAAAGATAATATGCTTATATGTATATTATATTTGGACATGTAAGTGTATGACAGTGTCTCTGTGTTGCTTAAAGAATATTTTATTCTAATATTTACTTCCTCTGTTTTCATGCCCACATTCTGGTTTGTTCATTCCTTTGTTCAACTCCCTTGTAGCAATTATCATTGACTGTAATAAAACTGGTGATAAGTAAAAAAATAAAATAAAAAAAAAAACACATAGAAAACTCTTCTGCTCCTGAACTTAGTCCAGGCATTCAGCAGCCTGTCTCTCCAGCAGATATTTCTGATTTGAACTTAAGACATCCAAAGCTTCATGTATTCATTATAACTTCTCATCCAAAAGTAAACCTCCACAGTGCTTGATAATCTCACTATTGCAGGCAAAATAATGAGATTAAGATAAGAAAAGTCAAATTTCTATCCCTGCCTCTGCTGCTGGTCAATCAGGGAATTTTAAGCATTTAATTATAACTATCATCAAGTGTATACAGGTGCTTGAAAGTCCTAATTATCAACATGAATTTGGTGACAAAGCACCAGTGAGGATCTGGGATTTCACTTCTCTCTGTTTTCCAATCCGTAAAACCTTTTAATAAAAAGCACTTGATGTCTACTATGTTGCACAGTACAAGAACAACAAACATTTTCAGTAGGATCAAAATGTTTTCCTCCCTCATTAATAATAGAAGTTCTTCCTTCTTGTTTCTCACAAAGTTCATAAAGCCATGAAGCTCCTGTGCTTTACTAATGATATAGTTCTTCTATTTTCACCATTAAGATGAATTTGAGTTACCATTTTCCCTGAATATTTAAGTAACTTGGCAACCCACGCCTTGGCCATTTTCTTAACTACAAATAAATTATTGATCTATTTGATTCTGTGAAAACTGAATGTATAAATAAATTTTATCTATTATTTGACATAAAGGGGAGACATTTCTCTGAAATGATTTCTTTGGGAACAATAAAAGAGCAAAGAAGTAAGACATTGTTTAACATAGGATTTATAGATGTATTTAATTTCAGTGATATTCCTTTAAAAATCAGGAATATTTATAAAGCCTCTTATGGGCTGAATCTGTGTTTTTATTTTTAATGTAGTGAGGTTAGGTACCTAGACTAGCTTTTGATCACCTTATTTTACATTATCTAATCTTAAATTAGCACTAACAAAAAAAGGCATTTTAGGAATAGTCTCTGTTCTCTTTTGGTCTTCAGATCAGATGCTTGTTGATAACAGGAGAATCTTGGGCATCACTAAAAGTAAAAAACAGAAGGAGTTTCTTTTCATGAAACCTACCAACCACCTGAATAAAATATAAAATGTAGATAATAAGGAGCAAATAAAATATGTGTATTATCTTCATGAAAACAGAAGACAGCAAAGATCTAAATAAGGGCTGATTACATAATTATGTGATTACCACGGCCAATGAATTCTTGCATAGTGAAGTAAATACGATTCATCTTGAGATTTTGCATAACATTTTGATATCCTATTATTAACAAGATATAGTTTCATTCTTCATTCTTCTTCTATCTGCCGTGTAATTCAGTGAAATTTTTAATTAAATTTACAACAAATATTTAAAATTTTTAAAGACTCTTTGAAGAGTAGTTTTTTTTCACTAGTATTATTTCCCCAGAAGAAAAATATAAAGTAATACAGAGGAAGAAGACAACCTGAAAGAATGGCCTACAGCCTTTATCAAATAACAAATAACAATAACAGAGACTTATTTTAAATTTCATAAAAGATGGCTGTGTTTTAATTCTGGCCTAATTATTTCTTGTTTATACTTTCCTTTTAATTGCTTTAAAAAGTGTTAGAAATTGGGATCAGCATTGTTTGTTGTTTCAWTCAAAGTTGTGAATAATCCAAGAAGCAGCAGCAGCATCCCATTTGCCAAGTTGTATTGTAGTTATGCTCTCTCTTCTTACCTACATGAAGAAATGCAGCATGAAGAAGTAGCAAAAGTTCCTTGCCAGGGACAAAAAAAAATAGTTACTCAAGGGCTGAAGAATGTTGAAAGCTTTAAAATATTATATATTACTGATAATTTTATTCAGTATTAATTCAATGGTTTATGCATAGCTGTATGTAGATGAGGGGAAAAAAGTTTGTAAGCACTTTTAACAACAAAGTGTAAGTACATCACTTTCATATTAACATCTGAGTGAAAAAGTAATTGCATCTTTGTTGGACATAAGACATAAGATGCCAGATTAAGCAATATTTACTTTTAAGTAATATAAAAATAACATTTGGATAATTTTCCATTTATCCAAAAGAATAACTGTATTAAACATATAATAGACCAAGATTAACTTCATATTTTCTTTGAAGGCATACCTATAATATTACAGATCACCTCACCTTCCCACCAGGGGAGAAATAACTCCAGGCAGCAGTACACACTAGAGGTTGAATTGCTGGAAAACATCTCCATGGAGAGGTATTTGTGAGTCCTGATTAACTCCCAAGTTAACCATGAGCCAACAATGTGCCCTTTTGGCTGTGAGGGCCTATGGGATCCTGGCCTGCAATGTTGCCAGCAGGCCAAGAGAGGTGATCCTTCCCCTCTCCTAAGCTCTGGTGACGCAACACCTGGAATAATGTGTGCAAGTCTGGGCTTCCTGGTACAAGAGGACATGGAGCTTCTAAAGAGGGTGCAGTGTAGAGGGACAAAGATGATTAAGGGACTTGAACATCTATATTATGAGGAAAGACTAAGCCAGCTGGGCCTGTCTAGCATGGAGAAGATTTAAAGGGGATCTTACGAAGATCTCTTATCTGAAGGGAGAATGTAAAGAGGACGAGGCCCAACTCTTCTCGGTAGTGGCCAGCGACAGCACAAGGGGTAATGCGTACAAATTGTAACACATGAAATTTCATCTGCATATGAGGAAGTACTTCATTATTGTGAGGGTGACAGATCAATGAAACGGGCTGTCCAGAGAGGTTGTAGAAGCCTCCTTTGAAGATCTTCAAAACCCACCTGGATGCTGTCCCAGACAATGTGCTGTAAGTGTCCCTGCTTGAGCAGGGTGGTTGGAGTAGTTTCTCATCTCTACATGTCCCTTATAATCTTAAACACTGTTTGATTCTGTGATAAGACAAACCTTAGTTCTTACTCCATACTGAGGAAGCATTTAAAGATGTTTGTAAATGTTCCTAGTTGATTTTTTTGTACCACATAGTACAGTATTTTATTATAATTTTTGGTTTTACTAGATATTTGTCACCATTGTTTCCTCTCTGGCAAACTGGAAGCAAAATTTCATTTGTTTCTTTAAATCATATGAAGACATAAGCAGCTTTGTAATCCAGTAAGAATTTGGACAAATATCGTAACCAAAAAAAAAAAAAAAAAGAGATGTAGAAACTAAAAGACATGTTTGCAAAATACAGAGTAGGTTTTATATAATGTTTGAATCTTTAGGTTTTTTTTTAAATACTGTTCTTGAATAGAATCATAGAATCATTATGTCTGGTTAAGATCATCGAGTCCAACTACAAGCCCTTCAACACCATGCCTGCTAAACCATGTCCTTAAGCATCTCATCTGCACATTTCTTGAACACTGCCAGGGACAATGTCTCTGCCACTTCCCTGGGCAGCCTGTTCCAATACCTGACTACTCTTCCTGTGTAGAATTTCTTCCTAACGTCTAACCTAAACCTCCCTTGGTATAACCTCAGACCACTTCCTCATGTTCTACCAGTAGTTATTCTGGAGAAGAGATCAACCCCCACCTAACTACAACCTGCTTTCAGATAGTTGTGGAGAGCAATAGGGACTCCCCTGAGCCTCCTTTTCTCTAGACTAAATAACCTCAGCTCCCTCAGCCCCTTCTCATAAGGTTTCTGCTACAGCCCATTTACCATGTTCATTGCCCTCCTTTGGACACACTCCAGCCTCTCATATTCTTCTTCTAGTGAGGGGCCTAAAACTGAACACAGTATACGAGATGCAGCCTCACCAGCACCAAGTACAGGAGACCGATCACTTCCTTGGTCCTGCTGTCTGTGCTATTCTTGATACAGACCAGTCCATTGGCCTTCTTGAACACCTGGGCACACTGCTGGCTCTTGTTCACTCTGTTCCTGTAGCATTCTGCTCCAAGCCTATAGTGCTACATGGAGTTGTTGCGGCTGAAGTGCAGATCCCAGCACTTGGCGTTATTATACCTCATACAGTTGGTCTCAACCCATCGAACCAGCCTGTCCAGATCCCTCTRCAGCAGCTTCCTACCCTCAAGCACAGTAACTCTTCACCCAGCTTGGTGTCATCTGCAAATCTGCTGAAAATTCACTCAATCCTGTCACCCAGATCATTGATAAAAATATTAATGAGGACATGATCCAACAATAAGCCCTGGGGAAGCTTATGACCAGTCAGCAGCTGGATTTAACTCCATTCACCACCACTCTCTGGAAATACAATCACTTTACATATTATTCGCCACATCCATTTTAAAGTCAAAAAAATGTATGTGTACATACGCMTGTGTATGTGTTAAGGACATTTTAAATTTTTAAGTCACTGCTAACTGAGTTACGCTAGACTTAAATGATTGCCTGATTATCTCCAGTAGCAACAACAAAATTCATGAATCTATCTATCTATCTATCTTATAACAGTTTTTCTTTTTTTTACTTTTACATAAAATAATGTATCTATTTTCCTTCATGTAGTCTCTCTAGATTTGATTCATTTTATTTAACTATGAGATACTATTTTATTTATATATATACATTAACTTATTGTGTTTCACTTTTCTACAGCAAATAATAGTGTTTATGTAATAATTATAGCAAGGGTATTGAGTAATGTGTGTATGAGTAATAATAATTCTTCTCATTATGTGTGCTATCAGCAATATTTCTTATGGTTTCCTGACTGTTATTGTAATAGGCATAACATGAATATTTATATATCTTAAGCAATTAAAAAATTGAGAGAAGCAATTCAATTATAGGTTACAACAGTACTATATTATTTATTATATTATTTATATACTTTAAAAAATCATTCCAAATAAGGCTTATTTTTATGTTAATAGTTCAGCTTTCTATAAAATTTTAAAAATTCAGAAAAAAATCTCATTTTGTCCATGTAATTACACTGACGGTATCATAGCTTTTTTTCTTTATTTCTTATAATGAACATATAATGATAATCCTTTGCAATTTTTCCCATGAATTGGAAATAGAATTGCTCGGTATAAGTTACAACAATAGCTCTTTTAAAGTATTGCCTTCAATGCCAGGTTGCCCTACTTCTGAGGCTGGCCAAAACCTCCTCCTTCTTTTCCCAGCGTGAGACAGACATCGATATATTCTCTAATCCTAAAGTTAGACCTTGGGTGTTTTTGCAGAGACGAAAACAAGTTTTTTCCTGATACACCAAAATCAATGAGAGTACAAAAAACAGGTTCTAGGGAAAGAAAAATTCAAAGATTGCTTATAACTCACAAATTCCCTTAATAAATCTTCACCTCAGTCTATCTAAGAAAGGACTTGCTGTGGGGGAGAACTGAAGGTCGGCAGTGCTAGGACCTCTTACTTCCCATCTAGCTTTGATGCTGTGGCATGTTTATACAGCTAATCCCTTGAAGAAAGCTCCCACATGAGTTATCACAATAAATTTTTTACTCGCTCCCAATAAACACGTACTAAGACAGGGGTTGAAAGGCTGTAGTAGACATCTGCCAAAAAGTGAATGCTGTGGGTACTGTGAAATATAGCCTTTGATCAAGATGGGAAATTTCAGTTCGAAGTATAAAAACTACATCTCTATGTTTAAATGTGTGTGAACAGCTGTCTAGAACTATTAGAATCAATGACTCACCTTTGCTTATCTATTTATTTCTTTATTTTCCTCTATGAAGTGCAATTAATTTTCTATTCAAGATGATTTTTTTAATTAGCAACAAAATTCTATTGTATTTTATATATTTATTGTTCCCAAAAAAGTGTGTATTATTCTCACTATACTTCTTAGCATAATTAGAGTTACTCTATACACAGCTCTGATTACAAACAGAACTTCCAGTAGAGATGTTTCTACACAAATTAAATCCGCTTCCACTACACTCTTTTGTTTGGGGAGGAGAACTCAAAATAAAGCTATGTAAACTGTCGCTTGGTTTTCTTTTGATAGGGACAATGAAAAAATAATCTACGTATTTTCTGACAATATTTTACAAAATTGCCAGAAAAGAATTTTTATATCTACTATACCAAGGTTATTTATTTGCAGTTGTATTCAATTTATTAGGAAATATGTTTTTGAACATGAAATCCTATATATTTATAATCACATGTGAATAAGTGCTACTGTGGTAATATCAGCTTTATAACCCCAACAAGCTGCACGGATCAACAATGAAAATAAAGAGAAATTGTTACTTTTATTACTTTTATTCCATTACAGCCTGTAACTTCTGCAACTATTCTACTGTACCAGAAGTAAAAAGAGTAAGCTCTAAATACTAGTGTAACATAGTTGCTGAAGAGAAAGTGCTTTCTTACTCTATTTTTTAACATGTATGTTCCTTGTATTTAATAATACAGATTTTTTGTTTGCTTGTTAAATGTCTTTGTTTATCTACCTTTATGAAATACACACTGATTTCTTCATATCCTTCTATAATTTAAATTTCATATATTTTCATATATTTTCATATATTTTCATGATGATCACCGAACATCCTGCATAACTTGAAACCAGACCTACTTAGCTATATTTAGAAATAAGTTTCTTCTCTTGGAAGATGAAAAGCCTTCTTCAGGTCACAAGATTTATGAAAAACAAGGATTAAAAATTCCACATGGTTCTTGAGGATCCAAAGAGCTAAGATATTTGGAAATAAGCAATAGGTTTCTTAAGGCAAAGGAAGTTTTTTAAGACAAAGAAACAAGCAATAAGTTGTTTTGTCCACAAATAAAATAAAATAAAATAAAATAAAATAAAATAAAATAAAATAAAATAAAATGACAAAATGTATTGTATTTTTTCAGGACTCTCCAAGACTGGAAATCCTCAGTAAGAATCCAGAAAGCAAATGAAGATTGCAAAATACCCAATTTACCTCACTCACTGGTGAGGTAATACATAGTCCTTATGCAGGCCATTTTTCTCTCAGATTCAATATCTGAGGCTGACTAATATCTTAACACATTTTCAGACCCTCTCTCTCTCCTAAATTTCCTTGCTCATATAATCACACTGCTGTCACACACCTGCTTCCAGAGTCATCCAAAAAGGTCAAAGAGGCAAAACCTCCCTGTATTCCATCTGATTCCACTTAGAATAGCAAATTTTCAAAGTGTCTTTAAATATAACCTACCTTCAAAAGCTGGTCTTTCTCCATCTCCTTTTATCAAAATAATCTGGCCTTTTCTCATTTTCTTAATACTAGCCTGAAGATCTCTTTTAGAGATACTTTCATTAGAAATTAATTTTTTTGCAACTCCCCACCTCATCAGGTCTCATTTTTTTTTCAGTCCAAGGCACATTTCTTTTCAAGTCATGCCTCTTAGTATTTCCTTTAGTTATTAATTTTGTTCTCAGAATTATTTAACAATTAATAAAAGCTATACAAAAGTGTTTGTATTCATGAAAAAATGTAAAATGATCATATGCTCTAAAAATGAGGAATTTTATTTTATAATACATTCGTTTGCATAAGATAGAGTATTCATGTATAGAAGCAAGAATTCTTTATGTGGAAGACTGAAAAGGATATTTAGTCATCTTCCAGTTTTGATATGGTTTCCTTACATATGAAAGTTTACAATGAATGGAGAAAGTAAGTAGAAGCAATTAATGTAACTAAATGGGAATTAGAGAAATGGACTAATATAGCATGTAAGTACTTGACATTGCTGACATTCTTATTCAGCAACGGATGGATCATTAGCAGATGTAAATTGGCATTATTCCAGCAGTCACTCATGCTACCCTAACTTATGCAAGATGAAGATGTCCTGAAAAACAATACACTAGCAAGAATATATGGATCAAGCTGCAGGACCATCTAACTCAGCATAGCTTTTGTCTTTGAATCTGGCTAATACTGTGTATTACAAATATATATTACCAATACATATATATAATATGTATATAATATATATTTATATATATATGTTACATACAAATAAATAAAAAGATGAAAGATAAAGGCAATAAATAAATTAAAAAATATATTATATATATGAAATATATAAATTATATATATATATATATAGGGTAAAAACTATAGGGTAAGGTTTCTCCTCTGTGTCAATATCTGATAATTTTGATGGAATTCAATCCTAGAAAAAAAATATAAAAGAGAATACATAGTCATTTCTCTAAATAAAATGACTATCAACTCTCAAATAATGAAAATCATCCAAGAGTAGTAGTAGTAGGAGTAAGGTAGTCTGAGAAATCAGTGTTGGAAAAACAACATTGTTTTAATAATACCTACCTCCATTAGGAATTTCTGTTTGCCAAAGAGCTTTGTACTTGTGCAGATCTGTGGTTTACATGAGCTGGCTGAGTGTTCCCTAATGTAGACTTTTAGAGATGTAGCAACCCAACTTTCTTCCTAACCAGTCATGACAAAATGTCATTACAACTATATTTAAACTTCTGATTTATCATTGCTGCTTATTCCTTTCCCCACTACTAAAACAAAAACAAACAAGGAGGCAATCTAAAGTCCAAACTTCTTTTTTTTTCAGAAGATACATGAAGCCAGCATTTCCGCACAATTTTTGCAAGAAGTTTTGAATTATTGTAAGAAGTACCATGCTTGGCTAATCTCCTAAAGCACTCAGTAACAGTACAACTACTGCTGCTTTTACCATAAGCTTTCAATTCCTTTTTCTTCTTCATTCTAGCTAAAGTTTTTCACACAGCAAAAGTATTTGTCTAAGCCTACAGCTCATCATTGGCATACTTGATGGAACTTTATATTTGCTGCAGGTCATCTCTTCACATTGTTTAAAAAGATGTCCCTCATTCTAATTTTAACCTCTTTCTTTATAGTTTTTATACATTTTCTTGCTATTTCAAAGTGAATGTATCACTGCTGGATTCTGAATAGATATGATTTAAGTATAGCCTTATTCTTCACTACTGCTTCTAAGAACTCAGAGGTCCCAAGTTCTAACATCAAAATTGCTAGTTCTATGTTCAAAAATTACTTCTACAGAAGACCAAATTAATTAAAACAAGAATGAACATAGTTTATTACTTAACTGTTAATGGTCAATTCCATAGTTGCTATTTGAGAAAAATATTTTTTTAGATTGATGAGTCTTGTGTAAAGTAAAATTTGCAATTGTTCTTTCTTCTCTAAATCAATCTTCTAATAATAATTTGTGACATTACTGTGTTTATAATGACTTTGTATATTAGAGGTATACAAATATAGATGGAGAGGTTATACAGTTCAGCAATTTGATTCTCCATCTGCCTCCAAAAATCTGCTCTGTCTGGTATACTTGCATCTAGCATTCTGGCTTCATCTTTTGCAAACATTGAGTTTGTTCTCAAGCAAGGATGTCCTAAGACTAAGTAGCATTCATATCTGGGCTTCCTTGTCAGCATAATCTCTCCTTGTACTGTGAAGATGTTTTTGTGAATCCTATTATTTTTAAAGCTTGCATTATATATTAAATCTGGTAAATTGGGCCAAATGTATTAAAAATCTAAAAGGCATGGCATTATTTCTTTCAATATATACCTTCAAATAACTTCCTATGTCTGATGACCCATTCATTCATTTTTATCTACATCTGTATTCTCTCTTTTTGTTAAAAGGTGAAATATTTTGAAAATCCATCTTCTGCAGAAAGTGTGAAGTAATTAGTTTTTTTGTGTCAACCTTTTCTTTTGTTAAAAAAAAGAAAAGAATAAGGAAAAAAGTACGAGGCACGGGGGTTGGTGAGGTTAAGAAGATGCCAGCAAATGGGATGATGTTTCGGCAAATGAAATTACTTTCACCTCCAATCCAACTTGGAAAAGATGTTAATCACTACATTAATCTTAGCAGCAGCAGAGAAGACAGCTTTGGAACTGGCCATTTCTATTTTTCATTAGGAAAAACTGAGAGGATAATCATTCTCAAAATCCCTGCTACTGATACTATTAAGCCTTCTCTCTCTATTTCAAGTGCCTATTTCTGCAAAAATATGACAAGGATGGATGTATGGACAATATAACAACAAGTTATATTGGAGTAATATGGAGTAATATGGAGAAGAACGTGATCCTGAGCCCTTATATCTAATTTTCATCTGAATAATGCTTTGACCTTCTGTATTGTTCTGTCTCTGTGGCAAAATTGATTTAAAAATATAATTCTATTTTTCCTAAACAAAATTATCATTTATATTAAGTATAATTCAAATAAAAAGAAAGTTTGAAAGGGAGTTCTTTCTTGGTATCAACAAGGACTGCAAAGTTTTTGCACAGAAGGCAGCAGTTTATGATATTCACAAAAATTTATAGTTTTGCCATAAGACCCATAAACATACCTGTCTCAAAATAGCAATACTATCTCACTGTCTCCACTTTCATGGACCGTTTTGAAGAATGAGCTGAGTCAGACTCCTATGGTCAGCACAAGCACTGTGTTGCTCAGTTTTCAAGGGATCACTTCAACAAAGTCGTTCTTTTCAATAAGGTCTCCTGCAGTGGGATAAAACTAAGACTCTGGAGGCAAGACATCAAGAAAAAGAGCTGAAAAGTTATTCAGGATAAAATTTTATTTTCATTGTCCGAAGCATAGGGAAAAAAATTAACATTTAAATCATATGAGTTGTTGAGGAAATATGTAATAATAATAATTTTTCCTAATCATGTCAGGTAATTGAGGTTTCTTCAATAATTAAAAAACATCGCCCTTAAAAAAAACAATTTAACAAAAGATTAATCCATAATGTTCATATTACAAGCTAATCACTTTAGTTATTTTGTTGCTTTCTGAACGACTAATTATTTCACTTAGCAATAATATTTGAAACATGCTCAACAATTCTTATTTTGTTACAATGAAGACACTACAGCTAATTAAAACAATGATCCACCATCTGAAAAACTCTCAGCTATGCTTTGATATGATAGACTGCAATGCCCTCTAGGAGGACCATTGTAGTTCATCAACAGCACTGCCATTAATATGACAGTTTGTGGCATTTTATAACTTAACAAACTTAAGTATTTTTCTTTTAATCAGAAATGCCGTATAGTCACCATTGTACCTTATAAATTCTCAGGTCTCCACACAGCCAAAAGTCCTCTTAAGAAACTGAACAAGTGACCACTATATTTATATAGTGTGCTTTATATTTTGTTGTAGGATTTTTTTCCACTTTCATTGAGGGCATTGTTCACCAAATCCTAGTATTCAGCCTTAGGAATCAATTATCATCTATGCCTGCAGAGGAAAACACAACTACCAATCATAGATCAGAGAATTACAGAGCTATTCATGCTGGAAGAGCTTTTTGGAGACTTCCTATCTCCGCATCCCCAGTAATCTGTCTCTTCTCCAGGATGATCCGGATCTCTATATTTTCTTACTAGCGTCTTCAAACATTTTGATAGCTGAAATGGACTTGATTCAGATTATTAACACTTTTTCTTAGACTAGATGCAGTGTTCTATATGTGGCCTACCTGACTAGTTTTAAGTAATTCCCTCCCTCATTTTGGGGGCTAAGTCCCTGCTCACACAGTCTGGGATGCTGCTGCCCTTGGGACTGTCCAGATTGGCTACACTACTTGCTATGCACCAAGGACCAAGGATTCTCTGCAGAGCTGTTCCTTGACAGGGCTTACCCTTCCTACGGCAGGATGGGCATATATCCGTGCTGTGTGTCATGTAGTTCCTGTTTGCTCATTCCTCCAAACTGCCTATAATCCTCTGAAAGTGAGTTCCCTCCTGGAGGTGTTGGCTAGTCCCACTCATCTGATGTCATCTGCAAACTTCATTAGAATGCACTCCTTCTCCTCTATGCGTGGAGAAAGATATTAAGCAGAATTAGTTCCATGAACAGATGTTTGAGAACCTCCCCTTGTAATCAGCACTGCTTTGGAGCCCGAAAACCCAGTTTTTCACTTATATAGCAATGATTACAAGGCAACTGTGGCAGATCATGTAGAAAGTCTTGCCAAAGTTGTAGTATATTCATTATTCCTCATCCATATAGTAATTTCATCATGGAAGGAAGTATGATTTGCTGCTCATATTGCTATTCCTGATTTTCATTTCCTCTTTAATATACCCTCTTCAATTACTTCATAAAGGACTAGTACTATATTTTATTTTTTTTCCAGAAAGTGATGTTGACTAGCCTAGAATATCTCAATCATTTTTCTTACAAATTTTGAAGATTTTTGCAATATTTGCATTTCTCAAGTTTCTCTGGTGATGTGAGGGCTGTGTCAGTTTCCATGTCATCTAAAAGAGATCTCCTCCAAAATCTTTTTCAACATCCTGAATGCATCTAGTCTGGTTCAATGGAGCTTTTAATCATGATTCAATGCTCTTCCATTCCCAGTAATTATTCTGTGTTTTATAAGTGTCCTAAGCACTATTGATTGGCAAGGGATGTGGGGCAGTATTGCAATAATTTTGTCATCATTTTTCACCTGTTACATAAGGAAGGTTTGGCAATATTTAAATGAATAATTAGAGATGGTAGCAAACTAAAACTGTAATTGATCCTGTTTTCTATTCACATCCATGTTCATGTTCTTAATTATTCTTTACTTTCAAGTGTTCTCTAATAAAACTTACCTTCCCTTAGAGTACTAAGAAAAGATTATTTGGCAGTAGCTATTACAAGCTTCTTCAGCTTATGATGACTACTAGAAACTGGCCTTGGACTATCATGTGAGTTGTTTAAAGTGTTAAAGTTTAAAGAGTGGATGTTGAACGCCTTTCTCATTTGATTAGCTATTCAGTACAACCTGTTAGTGTCTTTATTCTTTTTTTTWATGTGCAAACTTCCATTTCATTTCATTAGGGAGCTGAGGGCCACCATGCTTGGACAGGCTGGCAGCAGTGTCCATGGGCTATCACAGAAAATTAGAGCAACAGGTTGCCAAAAATTTCTAGAGTAATTTTAAATGCATTATTATTTGTTATCCTTATGTAGAGACTAGACCTACACTAATAATATTTATTCCATTGGATTAGGATTACAATTATACTGAGAATATATCTTGACTTTGTATTTGTAGGTATATATACATACATACATACATATACAGTTATACAAACACATACATATATAAGGTATGCTTCTACTTTGCCTGGACCATAAAAAAATACACTAGTTGAGGAAAAAAAAAAGAGGATGAGGCATGCTACTTTTCACACTGTGGGATAATTAATGAACTAAAGTTCAGCAAAAGCTATCCTATTTCAGATAATAAAAACATTTTGGTATAAAGTGATTGGAAGAAAAATATACAGTGGATATCTAGAACATGTCCATATAAATGACATAATATTTTATGTTACAGTAGTTCAGAGGTCAATGATAAACCATGCCTTTGCATTACATCTTTGACTATTTATGACAATTACCCAAAATGAATAGTTTTATCTCAAAAAAATGAGCCACAACTGGAAGCCAAATTAGGCAGAAGGATAGCTTGTTTGTGTTACATGTTATATATTATTCCAATTTATTACTAAAATTGCCTTTATCATTTTAATTCCTATAATATTTTCTGCTATAAATCAAGCAAATTATTTTCATTAAATTWAWTTAATTAATTAATTMATTCATTAATTATCTAGCATGCGTACTTTTTAAGAATTTATTCTGGGATTGCTTTGATGCTTCTCTTAATATGATTCTCACTGTTTTGAATAATACAGAAAATAAACATTAACTAAATATAGTGAAGTCTTTTAGGTGTGTAAAAAAGAATAATCTTCCCAACAGAATAAAAAGTTAAAATTTTCCTATCATTGCTGTAAATAATGCAAAAGCGTCTTTATATTTGAGTGGAACAAAGGAGCCTGTGTTTTTACAAATGTGTGACGTCTCCACATTCTTTGGTGAACAGGACTAGGGAGTGCAGGCATGGAGGTCGTGTTATAAGTACGTGATTGGGTGCAGTTGACCTCAGGGAAAACAGTAGAGGGGAAGAGAGATTGCTATCAACAAATGACCATAGAATGAATTTTAGTAGAGTAGGGGCAAGCGTAAGGAGCTCATGCATATTAACTTTCACACCCAAGGGAGGTATAAAGTCAC
Source organism: Nothoprocta perdicaria (assembly GCF_003342845.1). Classification (NCBI taxonomy): domain Eukaryota; kingdom Metazoa; phylum Chordata; class Aves; order Tinamiformes; family Tinamidae; genus Nothoprocta; species Nothoprocta perdicaria. The sequence goes on along the minus strand of NW_020455841.1, from coordinate 12,606 downwards.
TTGAATTAGACATGACATATATGACCAGGAACATATCACGCAGCAAGACACATGAGGCACAGAAGTCTGTGACTCCTGAGTACCTTAGCTAACAGGGAAAAGGAAAGGGCCTACCTCACTGGGGAAATTAGGATAAAAGGAGGCTGTGACCTCCTGTAATTTGAGAGAGCCCACAGGGGTATGCCCCGGTGGACTCTCCCCTTATTCGAATAACATTTTACGACTCCTCTGTTTCCTTTGTGGACATTTGCTTCTTGACAGCTGGATTTTCTGTGGAGGTCCACTGAGTATATTTCAACTATAGTGGTAAAATCCAGTCTCGAGTCCAGAATGTTAACTTGTCACTGCCCGCCTACCAAAGCAACTGTATTTGGTGTAATCATACAAGCAAAAGTGCATCGGTATCAACTAACGCTCCAATAGCCTTACTACCTGGGATATTTCTTATCTGCAGTGATAGGGCATGGGGTGCTATTCCCTCCCACTTGCGTGAAGGGCCTTGTAGCCTGGGGCACTTGACGTTCCCGACGGCAAACATATCCATGATATTAAATCATACAAGGATGCATCACTACCCCAGAGCAAAGAGATCAGCGCATGAATTTAACAGTAAGTGTGACAAGGTAACGTTCTGGAATCCTGATGAAATAATCGCTGGATCTGTTTTCATGCCAGGGCTTGATGCTGGGGCCACTTATAGTTACCTTGCTAAGCTTGGATGCTGGCTTGCTAAACAAAATAATACAACATCACTTGCTCTTTCAGATCTATTAATGGATGTGGACTCAATCCGACATGTCACCCTGCAAAACAGGACGGCTACTGACTTTCTGCTTTTAGCTCAAGGATATGGATGTGAGGATTTTGACAATCTGTGCTGCATGAACCTTTCTGATCACTCAGAGTTGATCCACAAAAGCATCCAAGAGCTGCAACAGCCAACAAAAAGACTCAAAATAACAGATGGGTGGAATCCCTTTGAAGGACTCTTCCTTGATCCASGCGCTTGGCCAAAAAGACTCTTGGTTTTTGCTACAGTGCTATTCATCTTTTTTCGGGATCATACTTTGTGTTCCATGCTTGTTGAAGTTAATGTAATCCATTGTTAAAAATGTTCTGAAGCAAGTATTGCCAGCACAATATATGGGAGAAGATGCTGAAATGGCCAGTCTGTTAACCCTGTGTGGGCCACAGTCCAGTGAGCAAAGACTTATAATTGAGAAACCATGGAAATAGATACGACAAACTAGAGAATCTTTCACTTAGCTATGTCAGCACAAGTTGCAAAGTTTCTAATTACTGTAGTAACTATATTTTGTTTATTGTATCATCTGCTTTGTTTCTTATGTAATCAATGATTGATTGATCAAGCTCAACTAAAAGCAGCTCTGGCAATATAATAGTTATATAAAGAAGGGATATATAAAGAATATATAAAGAAGATGTGAAGGCCGACTTCAAGGATGGCAGTGCAGTGCCTAGCAGCAAACAGGATGTCTTCTTAGCAGTTATCCAACTTCAAGGATAGCACTGCACTTGTTCCATCAACAGACAAAGAACAACGGCAGTTGTATGGCTGCTGCGTGAACAAGAAGCTGATTGAATAGTCTTGATGTAATCCTTAGTAATGCTTCGCTTGCTTTTAGGCAAATAAGGTATTGTATCAGGGACAGAACAGTATGTAAGTTTTATCTAATGCTTAATAAAATCTCTTCAGTTCATTATATTGGAGTCTGCGATTCAATACGTCATGATTTTCCACACATTTTTAAAAGCTAGAAATAAAGTCAAAATTTTCAAAGAATTCTAAGTAAAGTAAAAAAGCTAAGTAAAAGAAAAAAAAGCCTCAACAAGAGCAAGATATTAAGGTATTATACATCCCCCCTTTAACTGTCAATTAAAGTAAAGAAACATTGTTAATAAGAAGGTTTTCTTTTCCATAAAATCCAGTGGCAAAAACTTGCACATCTTTCTTCTTTTTTTCTCTCTACTTTTCTTTCAGAAGTAAAGATCGAAAGCAGTATTTATGAAAGGAGTCCTATAACCTACAGAAAACAGCAGGGAAGCTCTTTGATTATTTATTGAAGATACTTTTAAAGAGGGTGGCACTTTGATTGTGGATGGGCATTTTCAAAGACTTTCTAGCCTTATCCAAGAAGTGATGACTATATTATATTAAGCAATAAGATTTTTTTGTCTTTTTTTCCATAGTGGTGGTGGAATCTTCAGTATAGTTTTTATAAATGGAAAGATTAGATATCATCATAACTTCAGCAATTCCAAGGTATTATTTTTAATAGTTTACCAACTATTACCATTTAAAATACCAATAACTCTCCTGAAAAGTCTGATATGAGACTGTTTATAAATTTGCATACAAAACAGCAGTCATCTTTATACGTATAATGCACAAGAATTTCCCGGACATTTCTATAGGACTTTAAGTGGTCTGTAGGTTTTACATAGTATCCCAGCATATACCTTTATCTTTATGTGATTGTTTTTTCTTTATCAGAAAGAATTTGTTGCTATGCAAAGTATGCTATGCAGAGAAGATTGCTAGCCATGGCTCATCAAAGTGCTAAGAAACTGATGGATAATTTTCATGTGATGGCACACAAAATTCAAGGCATACACATGAGATAAATTATAACTGAAGTCTCATGTTAAGATGACTGGACACAATTTTATCTTCTGAAAGAGAATTAGTTGCTTCCAGGTTAAAGTCAAACTTGTAGAAGTTTTTTTTTTTTTTTTGCTATTTGAGAGTAAAGAGTAGGTCACAATGGAGATGAATAATCTTAATCTAGGAATTCCAGAACAGGTGTAAAGAGCCTGAGTAACCTCTCATGTTCAAACATCCATGTAAAACTTGCAAAAGGAAATCAGGAGATTGCAGCTGTAGGCAATATCCTTAAGCAATATTTCAAAATGCTTCTAGAGAGAAGTGCAGAATTATGTAGATTTATGAAAAAAATGCTCAATTTTGTTCAAAGAGTAATCATGTCATGATAGTCAGCCATCATGGTTCATATCCTTTCTTCTACTGAGCCTATTCTACAATTTTCTGTTAAAATACGAGATCTTTTACACATACTCAAAATGTTTATAAGTACCTATAACAGGAGGATCTAACCTTTATTGACATGTCAAAAATTACATATTTTTTACTGAAAAAAGAAGTATGTCCTCCCAGATATATTTGCACACATGTGTCACAGAACGAGTGGTGGCGGTGGTGAGTGACAAATGCACTTCACTCGTATGAAAGAAATAATAACAGGATTTATTAATATGGACAATGATTTCACGAGATTCTATGGCAAGGTCACTTATTATTCACTGCATGGAGGCTCAAGATAATACACAATTATCTTGGGATACCCTCCCGTTGGATCACGAGGTTCAGATTGGACCC
>NW_020455841.1:0-8373 GCF_003342845.1 Nothoprocta perdicaria | reverse complement strand
TGATTGGCTTGTAGTCATATTTTTAACTTCAAAGACTTAGGTTAGTGTGTCGGCCTTATCTCCCTGTTTACGATGCAGCCTTGAGGATTGTTTTTGTTAAGTCTCAGTGAGAACAGAAATCAGGACGATGGCRCCTGCCAGAATTAGMTCRGTCRCYGGYGGTCAGCAACAAAACAGGGCTGCATGTAAGGTACAGGCCAGGATGAGCTGGGAAAGGAACGTATCCATCACAATATGGGGATTTGATTCTAAATCAGCATGAACTGTAAACTATCTGCAACAAAGCATTCACTGCGTTATCTCCTTCTCTGTTGAAAATCTCCTTCAGCTCTTTCTTTTCTTAGCCATTGGGAGCCTACTTTTCTACTTCTTCTAGAATGTCCCCCAAAAGTCAGGGAATTTATAAAGTATTACTGAAATATGTATTTTCAAAAACTGAAGTTTATAAGTTTTCTCTGTTAATGAAGCCCATCCTGCCAATCCAATTGTCAGTCTTGTTCTGCTACTTATGAAGTAAGCTTTTCCTAAGCCCTCATCTGCCACCATTTCAGCAATCTCTTCCAGAATATATATTTATTTCCATTCACAGGTATGTTTAATGCATTAGGAAATGTGTGTGTGTTGTGTAACCAAATGCACCTTCTTACATGTTTGTGTGACTACATAAAAAAAATAAAATAAATGTGTTTATCCTATTAAGCATCATTTTGACTGTCATTTATAGTATGAAAAATATGAAATCAATTTAGCACAATAAACTCCAAATATGTTGCATATTGTCACATTTAAAAATGGGTAGTAGTGCTATATAAAAGGTTTAAATATGTTGTTACCAATACCGCAGTAAGTTTGAATGTGACTAATCTGCATTATGAAGTTAAAAGCAGGAACCAGTGACTAGTACCGTCAGTATAGGACACATTCCATTAGGACAGTGTATATGTAAGTGATAAAGAAAAATTTGCTTACTCTGTTTTTGCTTGTATTTTGACTGCTTGACTGTGCAGACATCAAAATAAATCCCTAAGATACATAGTTTTAATGCATGACACAGAGGAGGAAAAGGATTCCTTTTCCAAGACACTAAAGGATTCCTGTTCCAAGACACTAATGCTGCACATCGTAGGAATTTAATGAGAGAATGGTAAAAAGTTCTAGCTTCTATAGGTAAAATTCTGCCTGTCATTCAACATTTTTGAAAATCCCATACTGCACTGAGGTGTTGTATCTTACTCTAAAAAACAGTTTAGCAAAATATATATCAAAATGATTTAAAAAATCCATGGGACCTGATGGGATGTACCCCAGAGTGTTGCGGGAACTGGCGAATGTCCTGGAGAAGGGGGAGGTGCTGGAGGACTGGAAGAAAGCCAATGTCACTCTGGTCTTCAAAAAGGGCAAGAAGGAGGACCCAGGCAACTACAGGTCGGTGAGCCTCACCTCCATCCCTGGAAAAGTGATGGAACAGTTCATCCTGGCTCCTCTCTCCAGACACGTGGAGGAGAAGACGGTGCTCAGGAGCAGCAGGCATGAATTCACCAAGGGGAAATCATGCTTGACTAACCTCATCGCCTTCTATGAAGAAGTGACTAGCTGGATAGATGAGGGCAGAGCAGTGGATGTCATCTATCTGGACTTCAGCAAGGCTTTTGACACTGTCCCTCATAGCATCCTCATGGGCAAGCTCCAAAGGTGTGGGATAGATGGGTGAACGAGGATGTGGATTAGGAATTGGCTCAGTGGCAGGGTGCAGAGAGTGGTAGTCCGTGGCGTGGAGTCCAGTTGGAGGCCTGTAGTTGGCGGTGTCCCCCAGGGGTCGGTCCTTGGCCCGGTCCTGTTCAACTTATTCATTAAGGACCTGGATGAAGGGCTGGAGTGCTCCCTCAGCAAGTTTGCTGATGATACCAAACTGGGTGGAGTAGCTGATAGCCCTGAGGGCTGTGCTGCCATCCAGAGGGACCTGGACAGACTGGAGGACTGGGCGGTGAGAAATCTCATGAAGTCCAACAAGGGCAAGTGCAGGGTCCTGCATGGGGAGGAATAACCCCGGACACCAGTGCAGATTAGGAGTTGACCTGCTGGAGAGCAGCCCTGCAGAGAGTGACCTTGGCGTCGTGGTGGATGACAAGCTGACCATGAGGCAGCAGTGTGCCCTGGTGGCCAAGAAGGCCAACAGGATCCTGGGGTGCATTAAGAAGAGCATCTCCAGCAGGTCGAGGGAGGTGATCTTCCCCCTATACACAGCCCTGGTGAGGCCACATCTGGAGACTGTATCCAGTTCTGGGCTCCCCAGGACAAGAGGGATGTGGAGCTGCTGGAGAGAGTCCAGCGCAGGGCTACCAGGATGATCAGGGGCCTGGAATATCTGCCCTGTGAGCAAAGGCTGAGGGAGCTGGGCCTGTTCAGCCTGGAGAAGGCTGAAGGGGGACCTGATCAGCATGTATAAATACCTCAAGGGAGGCAGTGAGGAGGAGGGGGTGGCCTCTTTTCAGTGCTGACCAGTGATAGGACTAGAGGAAACAGCCACAAGCTGAGGCACCAAAAGTTCCACAGGAATTCAAGGAAACATTTCTTGACAGTGAGGGTGACAGAACCCTGGAACAGGCTGCCCAGGGAGGTTGTGGAGCCTCCTTCTTTGGAGATCTTTAAAACCCGCTTGGACGCAGCCCTGTTCCATGTGCTCTAGGTGACCCTGCATGTGCAGGGGAGTTAAGACTAGATGACCTCTGAGGTGCCTTCCAACCAAGATTCTATGATGAAAGGAGACAGGCCGTCTCCCTTGGCCTGACTCAGGGGGTTGCAGTCATTCTGGGCATGAGAAGGCAGGGAAAGCAGTGAAACAGTTTTAACCGAGATATGCCAGTACATGGGAGAGGAGCCCCAAGAAGGCTGCATGGCATGCAGCATGCAAGCTGGAGCCTCCCTTCAAGCCGGCTGTTGCAGAAGGGCCTTACTCTCACAGGCTCTGCTCTGTACCCTGGCCCGCAGGCTCCAAGGGGCCCTTTGACCAGCAGAGCCTGGGGAAGAATTGCTTAAAAAGGAGAACCTTCTGCCTGTCCTGCACACACTCACCYGTGGCAGGTCTTGTGCCCAYGTCGTCCAGCYGTGCAGAGTGTCTGGACTCACTGGGCAATAAAGAGCGACTGCARTTTGGAGCACCAAGAAAACACACCTTGGTTAGTCGTCTTTGCAATGAGCACTAGAGGCCTGGTGCTTCCTGAAGGCAACCAGAAGGGCCAAGAACGTGGCAGAGAGGGTAGGGAACTGCTGCCGAGATAGGCGCCTGGCTGCAGCCYTTCATGGTTGGCACAGCCCCTCTGTGTGGCACTGTGTGACGTCCTACAGTTGCCTCCCTCTTCCCTCAGTGTGCTAGCCATGGCTTAGGAGAGCTGCTTGTTCAACCCTCACCCCGGGCACCTGGGCTGTCCTCCAGAWGGCACGAACATGGCTGACCCTGGTCCCCCGCCTGTCCCCATCTCTGCTTCCAAGCGCACACCTGCCTCCGAACAGGGGCGCCCTCGACAGCACTGGCAGAGGCCATGCAGGCCGTGGCGTGTGCCAGACACGGGTGCAGCACTTGGATCCAACGTCTCTGCAGGAGGGCAGGATGTTCTGCAGCCTGGCCAGCTGCAAAGGCTCTCTTCTGCCTCTGCCTTTATCTTTGTCTCCGGGTCTCTCTCACACGCACGTGGAGCAGAGCATGTGGGCTTAGAAACACCTAGAGCCTCCTGTGCCACACTCGCGCACTAAGCAAATGTGGCAAGGGAAGCGTGGCTGTGAGATGAGGCGTCTAGTTTTGATTTGGACCTCGTGAGGCAGACCTTGGGCCGTGTGAGCTGGCTCAAGCAGACCAGAGCAGTTGGCGCCAACCTAAGACGAGGGYAGCTGTCAAGGAGGAGGGCGCTCTGTCCCTAAGGAGATGTGCTTCCCAATGCTGCGTGCATACGGAGCATGGTCTAGAGCACATGTGAGCCSCTGGCATGTGGAGGAGAGCATGCGTGGAGCTGCTTGGAGTGCAGAAATGCAAAGGTGTGAGCTCTTTGCTCCCAAAAACTCACCAAGAGCCACAGGGATGAGGCCCAGGAGGAGGATGAAGAGCTTCCTCCTCTGCCAGGTGGACTTTTGCCTAGAAAAGGGACAGTGGTGTGCGTTAGGCAAGTTTCAAGGTGTGGGCAAAGGCCCACACCAGCAGGCCCGTGCTTTCCCTGAGTAGCCTTCTTCACACTGTGCAGAGTTTGTGCTGAGCAAGGACTCTAAAGGCAAAGCCTTTCGAGTGACACAGAGAAGCAAGCAGGTGTCCCAAGTGGGAAGAGAGAAGGTGTGCTTGCTTTCTGTTTCCCTGAGATAGCAGGCATGCTTCCCCTGGAAATGAAAGCAGAGGGCTATTCTGTGCTCCAGAGGGGCGGGAGGAATGATACTCACATGGTCGAAAGCCACTGGACAGCATTGCCCCAGAGAAGCATGAGCACCATGGCCAGGCGCTCCGGAAGGCGGCACATCCTCCCTGAGGGAAGAGAGCAGAGGCAGGGGACCCTGCCATCAACAGGGTCTCCCCGTGGAGCCCACGCGCCCTCGGCAGGCATGTGCTGAGCCCCACTGCGGAGCGGCACCTTGGCTGTGCCACCAGAGCCCACAAGGACATGGCAGTTGTAGGTATCCCATGTGGTGACTCTAGAAACCTCTCTCTGAAGGTGACTGTGTTGTTTTTTGAGGGCCGCTTGGCTGGGGCAAGGTGTGATGGGGTGGCACAGACCCCATCAGTCCTGTCAGTCAACTGGCTGATCCTTTCTTCCCCTCGGGTTGGGACGCCGCTTGAGGACACTAAGAAGTTGGAGAAGGGAAGATTAAATAGTAAATTTTGGATCAGTCGAGCTGATCCCCCTTTCCTGCCCCCAGGACGGAACACCACCTGAGGAAGTTCAAGACTAACAGTCTTCTCCCATCATCTGGGGGAGTCATGATTGCCCATTTTTACTTCAGAGCTAGCTAAAAAATCTCACACTGTAGTAGAGAAGTTCCTGCTACTGTACTGACATCGGAAAACTGATTTGGAAATGTTGCTTTTGAATAAATCACGCTATTAATGAATTTGACAACTTGTTAGGAAGGCAATCAGACCTACACTGGATAAACTGCTTGTGAATTCAATAATGCTAGAGTTGAGCTTATAGTTGATCATACTGTTTGGGAACTCAATTCGCTCCTATGAAGGCAATCGGACCTACGGTCCACAGGCAGTTTGTGAATCCAATACTGGCTGAGTTGGGCATATAGCTAATACAGTATTTGATATCTCCTCATCTGGCTACTCCACCATGGCTTTCAAAACACAACAAGGCCAAAGATACAACCCTGTTTGATACAACATTCGCAGTATCACAGAATCACAGAATGTTTAAGCTTGGAAGGGACCTCTAGAGATCATCTAGTCCAACCTTCCTGCTCAAGCAGGGACACCTGCTTGATTCAAACAGAGCATGTCCACATTCAATTCTTCCTGTAGTGCTAGAAGCCTTGAGTCAGTGTTGTGCTTTTTAGTATTGCGATCTAGAAGTGATATAAATTCACGTTTCAGAATCTCTTCCATTCTCACAGAAACATAGAATCAGAGAATGCTTAAGGTTGGAAGGGACCTCTAGAGATCAACTAGTCCAACCCCCTTGCTCAAGCAGGGGCATCCAGAGCACATGGCACAGGGTGGCATCAAGGCTGATTTTGAAAACCTCCAGAGAAGGAGACTCCAAAACCTCTCTGGGCGGCCTGTTCCAGGGCTCTGTCACCCTGACAGGAAAGAAGTTCTTCCTCACATGCAGATGGAACGTCCAGTGTTTCAAATTATACCCATTGTGCCTTGTCCTATTGCCCCTAGGCTGTAGGGATCTTTAATGTATAAGGGGGGTGCAGTAAGCTGCTGATGAAAGTCAAAAAGAACAATAAGCTGTTGATGCAGAACAATAAGGTACAGTAAATTGCTGAGGTAGCCAGACTAAACTAGGTCAGGCAAGTGAAGCATAAGTGAAACATAGTTTTAAGGATTACATCAGGACTATCCAATCAGCTTCATGGTCATACTGCAGGCCAATGATTGGATACAGCCTGGAGACAAGTGGTGGGATAGTGACGAGGGATGAGCGTGTGGAGTTGTGATTGGTCGGAAGCGCGAGCGCAGCTTGCTGTATAAAAATGTACTAGAATCTGCAATAAACGGGGCAAGATGTTAAACTCATATTGAGTGTGATTCTTGTAACCCCGGCCGATTCCCTACACTAGGCCACCACTGAGAAGAGTTTGACCCCTTCTTCCCTACATTCAGCCTTCAGGTATTTATACAAATTAATGAGATCACCTCTCAACCTTCTCTTCTCAACATATGTTAGGTGGGCTGGGAAGTCTGTATCTTTTGAGTCCCTTGGGCAATGGGAAAAAGGAGAGGGTCTACCTTCAACAGGAAATTAGGATAAAAGGAGGCTGCGCCTTCCTGTAATTTGAGAGAGTCCACAGGGCTATGATCCGGTCGACTCTCTCCTTACTCAAATGAAGTTTTAGGACTCCTTTGTCTCCTTTGTGGGCATTTGGTTCTTGACAGTGACATTTTCCACACATTGGCTGGTGGAGGGGAGAGCAGGTTCACTTGGGGGCAGGGCTGCAGAAGTAAGATGACACCATCTGCTTAGCCATGTGTTGAACAGCAGTCATTTTTTGTTCCTCTCCTCCTTCTTCCTATTGTTCCTCCATTTTGTGCCCTTCCCTGACAGTGGAGAGGATTGAGAACTTCACCTGCATTCCCACTCCCTCAACACATCTCCCTAGTGCACTGAAGTCTCTTTTCATGGACTTTCTCTTAGCAAGTTCATGGCTGATCTGGAAGACTAAAAGTGTATAATATTCAGAGTGCTGTACAAGACCTTAGAGCCCTCTAGTGATATTCCTTATCTCAGCTCCAGGGAAGCAGCAGACCCTGCCCTGTGGAAAGGTGTCCAGTTGGCATACTGTGCTCTCTGTTCCCCTCAGAAGGGAGTCACCCACAATTACCTTTGCTTTCTTTTTTAGTAGAGGCAGCCTTAAGGCATAAGCTTGACTGCATATCCCTAGATAGCGCCCCTCCCCGATAACACTGCAAGCCCCTCCTACYACCACCACCCCTCCCCCCTGATAACTATGCAAGCTTCAGCAACACCCCACACCCACAGGCCTGGACCATCCCATGCGTGTGTGGCAGCTTGTTTTGTGTTGCTGCAGTCCTGGTACTGCCTTTCTGCGAGTGGAGACCCTGCCTGTGGCTGATTCTTCTGAACGGGCAATGGGGGAGAACTCTGCTCCTGAGGACTGCTCAGGAGAACTGCTCCTGGCTTAATGGCCACACAACAGTGGTCAACAGTGCTTCTTGTGAAGGTGGGGGTTGAGGGSTGCTCTTGTAGTCGAGGAGGTTGGGCTGCCGTCACTGCTGGTGCGCCCCAGGCTGCCTCAGAGCCCCGACTCTCCGTCGGGGTTCAGCACTGCTTGCTGGTCTCGCTATGGGAGAGGGGCTGAGAGGGCCTCTCACACCCTGTGCTATTTGCTCTGCAAGTTTTGCTCCTCTAGAGCAGGTCCCCTCATGGAAGCCTCCACTCTGGTGATGAATCTTCAGATCATTTATCCTAACATCTGAAATAGGCAAGATGGTCTGCTATTCCTTTGCTGAAGTACCTGAGACAGTTAAAGAAGCTCAGTTTATATCTGTGTTCATCCATAAAATTCAACCACTAACCAAAACTGAGAAGAGCTTAGATTGGTGTCTTTATAAATGAGATAAGTGCTCCCAATCCTTTGGCAAGGGGGACAAAGGAGTCAGCTGACCTCAGATAAGGAGGGAGGCAGGTAGTTCAGTACAGGCAGGCCATGAAGTCTGGAACAGATTCGGAGTACTTTACCAAGGGGAAAAACAAGAGTATGTATCTTGGTCGAAAAATAGGGATAAAAGGATGATTCCTTAGCAATTTGAGAGACCTCRATGAGATATGTCCTGATGAGCTCTCCTTTTATTGAGCAAAATTTTAGGACTTTCCTCTCTTCTTTTTGGACTTTTGTGGTAAGGAAATGTGGTAAGGAAAGCAAAAGCAGAGAGCCGTCAGGGACAAAGCACGGGCCTCCACGTCCCCAGAACTCCCCAGCAGCGCCCATCGATTTGGCAGAGCCAGCGGAGCCCGTAGAGCWTCCCCCACAGGGAGGAGCCCGTCGAACCCTTGTCCAGAGCATGGGTGCCTGACAGGGAAACTCAGAAGCAGGAAAGCAGAAAAGCAGGCCTTGATCAGCCGGGAAAGAAATCTCTCTCATGCAGCTTCTCATCTCCAAAAGACAAGAGGAAACCTTTCCAACCGTCAAGAACAAGCCCTC
>NW_020455840.1:0-70784 GCF_003342845.1 Nothoprocta perdicaria | reverse complement strand
TTTTTTTTTTTTTTTTTAATAATCTAGAAATAATTCCAGATAAATCTCAGTAGGATTTTACTTGATATGTACATATTTGTCATTTTTGCACACTGCAGTAAATACATTTGTATCTATTTGTCTGGCTGGTAATGTGGGCGGTGAGAGGAGAGGGGATCTCCCCGTGCAGATGCTTGAGCAGTTTTTATGAAGTTCTTACTTTGCTCATGGAAGCCAGCAGAGCCAAGGTGCAGTGATGAACCTGGCCAGTCTGGAGACCAGGGACAGAACAAGGCAGGTTTTTAACCAGGAACAAATCTAATATTAATAGCCCAGTCACCTTGAGGCCACAGAATATTGGTACCATGAGACAAGCTGTCAAGTTTTATTTTGGGCAGAAGTTATCCTTTTCAAAGGAACAGACTCGGTATTCTCGGGTATTATTGAGCCAATCAGAGAGTACATCACTCATTTTGCTTCTCTGTCCTAGTGCTGATGAAAGATTTGATGCTACATTTCATACTAATGTTTTAGTCAATTCTTCAGGACATTGCCAATACCTGCCACCCGGTAAGAAGTCAGCTGTTTTGACATGATTAATTTGAATTAATCAGCTAACTCATGTATGATGCAGTTTTAATTTTACATCAATACTTGAATATTTCATTTATCTAACCAGACATCATTCGATAGATTTAAGCCTAGATGTATCATGGAAAATACTTCTACAAAAACCATCAAAGAAGATACTTCTTTTAATACTATGTAAATTCTCTTGTCATAATATATTGATTTTGGAAATGTGGATATATGAGAGAAGACTTTTTAAAAGCCTTTTATATAAGGAAATATTGTTTTCTAAAGTAAAAGTAATATCTCTTAATAAACATATACTTCATGAATATAGCTCTTTCTTCTACTAAAAAGTCCACTTCACAAAAAGATGCTTAGTAACATCTTGGATTTATCTACTATCTGATTTACCCTATATTTTATCAAAACAGTTCTTAGCTTGAAACTAGACTGTGCTTGATCTTCATTTGATACCAGAAATCTATCACTGACATCCCCAATGTATAGTCGGGCAGGGTGGGGAGGGYCTTTCAAGATTTATCTTTTTATACAGTAACAGCAATAGGAAAAACAGATTGCATCATTTCAAAATGACAAATAGTTACTAAAAATCTGAGCTCTTTCTTCAATAAATCTTTTTCTACTATGTGACAAAATGTAAATGTAGTTCAAAAATAGTTTATCAATAAATGAATGGTGCAATTCTTTCCTTTTGCATAACCTTTGCATAACCTTTCTATATCCTGAGTGACATTTAAATATACAAGTAAATACCAAAGGGTGCAACATAGGACAAAGTAGCAAAGCCATAGACATAGAATTATGTGGAACAAGCATTTCAATTTAGTGTTCTTGTTTACAACCCAATTTAGGCATATTTAAAAGCTCATGCTACATAGACGTGCGTTGGTTTCCATTTGATGTTCAGAAGTGCAACTTGAAGTTTGGATCCTGGACGTATGGAGGCTGGTCCCTGGACTTACAAATGCAAGAAGCAGACATTTCTGGCTACATTTCAAATGGGGAGTGGGATTTAGTAGGTAAGCCCATAATTTCTCATAGATTCTGTGAATTTGCAGCCTCCTCTTCATTGCAAAAATGGATGGAAGCAATTATTGGTAAATGAAGATAGAAATGAAATTAATCTTTGTGTAAATAAAGATCAGGCATTATGGAGTCATATAGCTACTGAACTACTCTATTACTAAAATCAATGTTATCAGTACAGCTTTATATTGATTCTGTAATCTAATTAACCAGTAATTTCTAGAGAGATATACCACCTCAGAGGCTTTGTAAACATCCAAACCAAGACACTGAGTAGAGGATTTGAAAAAACACGGTGCCTTTAACTTTGAAGCTCTAGTGGCATTTGAAGCCCTGAGAACAGGCCTAGGATGAAAATCAACATAAAGCAAGGATAAAATTGCTTCCTGAATTCAGTGAGTATCTGTCATGTGACTTTCCTTTATTGTCCAACCAGAAACACTTAACTGGAAATTAATTTAAAGAAGTAGTTTTACCCAGGTAAAACTTAGAAAGCTATATTTATCCTTTTCTATCTAAAGTAATTGCAACACTAACGCAGAGTTTATTGAAAGCAACCTATTTCTTTTCACTCCTATATAGGAGTTCCTGGGAAAAGAACTGAGAGTTTTTACGAATGCTGCAAAGAACCTTACCCAGACGTAACGTTCACAGTAACGATGAGACGTAGGACTCTCTATTACGGACTCAATCTTCTCATTCCCTGTGTATTGATATCATCACTTGCCTTACTCGTTTTTCTGCTTCCAGCAGACTCTGGAGAAAAGATCTCACTAGGTAATTCCTTAATAGGATATTGTAAATATTACTGAACCAAAAATGTAGCTATACTTTAGTATATTTAAAGAGTTTAGTAGGCAAGCATGAATACTATGTGTGTCCTTCTCTAGCTCATAAACTATTTCCATGTGTGATGCTCACGCATGGTAGCCCTGGTTGCCCCTGCTGGGAGCTTATGGGAGGCTGAAGTTGCGGGAGGGAAAGATTTCAGGCAATCCAACACAAGCAGGACAGCTTCTAACTTATTTAAGCAGCAGGGTACAATGTTTTACATTGGCTTAAAAAAAAAAAATCACTCACATTCACAGAGTAAAGCTTAAGAAGTATAGTTAAAGTCTGTCCTGAAAAGTGAATTTGCTCAGTTAGAATCCTATCACAGCTGTGGCCTCCACGCTGAAGAATCGAGGTGGCTCGCATTCTTACACTCAAAATTATACCACATTCCTAAAGCAAATAGATAGCAAGAAGTACTTTGATTTAGCTCAGTTTTTTTTTTTAGAAAATAATGATTAAAAACTGAACAGTTTTGCAATCATTGCTACCAGATTTAAAAATATATCAATCTGTACCAGTTCTGAACTTTGCTTACCCATTGAAGCAGTGTAAGAATTCTTGCATTCACACAAGCATCGCTACCACCCTGGAGCTGAACTAGCCTGAGACAGGACTATGAGCACAGGTGCAAGGGTAACAGCAAGGATACATCTTGCTGAGACTACCCCTTCCAATTTATTTTCTTCATCTTATTGCCTTGTAACTGCACACCACTCATCTAAATCCAAACTCTGTGTTTATTTTTCAGGTATAACAGTTTTATTGTCTCTCACTGTCTTCATGTTACTTGTGGCTGAAATTATGCCAGCAACATCTGATTCCGTGCCGTTAATTGGTAAGCTGACTCCCACTTTATGCGCTTTTATTTCACGTCAAATGAGCTGGCATGACTTTGCAGCACGGCCAGCAGCAGGGCAAGGACAGCATACGCAGCAGCTTGCTGCACTCCCAGAACCACTGGGCTGTACTGGGGAAATCTGCAGTCCCAGGGTGGCCTAATGCTGCCTGAAAAAGAGTCCCCTGCAGAGACGTGACCTCCTCTACACCTGCAGCTCCCTGTCCTGGAGAAAAGTCTAAGGCAAAATAGAGAGCCCCTAAGGCAAAATAGAGAGCCCCCAAGCGTCGGGGGGAATGGGAGGGAGGCCAGGGGAGGCACCGTCTCCTGGTGAAGCTGCTGCAGCTCCTGTAGCTGCTGAGAGCGCTGGGAACCACAACCGCCCCCTGCACACAGTGCTTGCCCAGTTGCACAGAGAAACTGCGCGGAGGGAGGGCGAGTTGAGCCCCGCAGCCCTGCACAGGGAGCCGCAAGGGGGGCTAATCCAGGCACCTCTTGCTTGCCCTGAGAAAATCAACGCAGTGCCACTCCTGTGCTGCAGCACAGGAACCCTTCCCAGTACCCTCAGCCAAACGTCTAGCACTAGCGCAGAGCTGACCAAAGGCCTGAGCAGAAACACAGGCACACACAGATCCTGATACAGCGGGTTTGTACCCACAGCAGACGTGCACACAGACACAACGCAGTATCACTCGCACTACACCGCCCTAACTATCCCCTTGCTTTGCAGCCCAGTATTTTGCCAGCACTATGATCATTGTTGGTCTTTCTGTTGTTGTCACTGTCATCGTGCTGCAATATCACCACCACGATCCAGATGGGGGCAAAATGCCTAAATGGGTAAGCTTGGATTTTAATGTGTTATCCATTTCAAACCATCCAGACCAGAGAGGCGATACAGTACCTGGTAACCCGCATTTACTTCCTGCTATCAAAAACAAACAAATCCTTCCCCAACGTCTTGCTTTGAAAGCTAATATCACAGACAAAGGCACTATTCATCTTGCTTCTAAATTAAGAACGTCCTTCACAACAGCTAGGGGCACCTCAAGATTTTGATAAAACCTAAATAGATGAAGGTGATTTTCAAAGAGTCAGCTTGTGCTGGGCATTATAAATGAAACACGCCAGCCTCAAGGTGCGACTGAGCAGCTGCTATATGTTTTTGTGATGTGAATAAGGCAACATCAATAGCCAAAAGAGCCATAGTTGTTCAAGTGGAAGTGTAACTTGCTCTTACACTGCTGATTTAGCAGCTCTAGTCAAGAAATTCTGCTGAGTGCAAATGAAACTTTTTTTTTTTTTTTAAGTGCATGAGGCTTTCTTCCTAATGCACTTTTATGAGTTTTTCTTTTTCCCCTCAAAAAGGCATCAGTCTGCTATTGGAATTTTCTTTGCAGAGAACAAAATTAAATACTAAATATTGGTGAATAGGAGTTGTCCACACTTCCTGACCTCATCCAGCATGAGGCAACACCAGGCACTGGTGAAGATGGAAAGACTTTTCTCCCTTTTTGCTCTCTGGAAAAAACGTGAGCTATCGTTATCCAGGAAAATGGGAAGTTCTCCAGCCCGTCCTGGGAGAGCAAGCCAAAAGAGGAATTGTAAGAAGAGAATAAAAGGTGCACGTCTTTAGGATGATGTTTGGTGACCTACAAAGGAGAAATACATAGTACTGGGTCAAACATCCCCAGAAGAAAGAGTCTCTGATATTGAAGAGTGAGCTTTGATATTGAGAAGCTGAAGTCTACTACTCTTTATTTTGATGCTGATGGCTTTTAGGTCAGGCCCTCAGCTAAGAAAACATTATCCTTCTAGGTGAAGTAAAGTAACAGAAATAAAACAACAAGGCAAGCTCTGCCTTCGGTTTGGATGCTTGCCTGGCTGGATATAGCATCTGATATAACTCTGAGTAGCAATCTGCAGTCAGAATAAATCAACCAGATCTAATATTAATTACAGTGCAAGAGTTATATGTTATATGAGACAATAATATTTCATTAGTGCTCTGAAAAAGAAACACTGAAATGAGYCCTCGAAAACTGACTAAAATAAATTATAGAAGCTTGAGTCTGAACTGAAGCAGTCTCTGGCTTGCCTGCACTTTCTGTCAGGCTGGTTTAATATAATATGGAAAACAATAAAATGAAATGTAGTGATTTAGCTTTTAGCAATATTTCTTTAAAAATATATAAGAAAAGTTTTTTTCATCTTCCCTGTGTTATATTCAGATCTCTATTCYAAAACCTGCCATCAACTGGTATGACAGTCAAGGGACAACACAGCCAAAACTTGGTAAAATTTAGCACTCTGGTCTACTCATCATAGCACCCATTTGCAGTCCCCTCCATACAGAAATGTCAAGCAAAATTAGTATCAAAGCAGACATATGAGTGAAAGGACTCACCAAACCCAAAGCAGAGCTGCTTTTCAAAATACTATTCAAAAAAATTGTTCTTTGATAAATGATATGTTTTATTAACAGTTTCTAGTAAAAGCTRAAAGGGCTGTAATATCGCTGTTCAAGGCTAACAAATATCACTATGCACTATGAAGATTGCCATTGATGAAGAGGGGACTGGGACATGACTCTCTAGATAGTGTATCAGCAGCCTGAGGCCATCAACAGCACTGCTGGGGTAGGAAGCAGACTCAGTGGTTGGCAAATGAATCATTTAGAAAATTTTGTACCACCTTCTGGAACTGCTGTGCAGGGGATCTGACAGTCATTCAAGCTGTAAAAATGCAAACAGCTAGTGAGGACCGTAGTCGTGTACTGCAATGCTTATTCTTAGTCATCTTCTTCCAGACCAGGATCATTCTTCTGAACTGGTGTGCTTGGTTTCTGAGGATGAAAAGACCAGGAGAAGACAAAGTGCGTCCTGCCTGTCAACACAAACAGCGGCGCTGCAGCCTGTCGAGCGTGGAGATGAACACTGTGAGCGGGCAGCAATCCAGCAATGGGAACATGCTCTACATTGGGTTTAGGGGGTTGGAAGGGGTTCACTGCACCCCCACCACTGATTCTGGGGTGATCTGTGGGAGGATGACCTGCTCCCCAACAGAAGAGGAAAACCTCCTGCACAGCGGCCACCCTTCTGAAGGTGACCCCGATTTGGCTAAGATCTTGGAAGAGGTCCGCTACATCGCAAACCGATTCAGAGACCAGGATGAAGAGGAAGCCGTTTGCAATGAATGGAAGTTTGCGGCCTCTGTAGTGGATCGACTCTGCTTGATGGCTTTCTCAGTCTTCACGATCATTTGTACAATTGGTATTTTAATGTCAGCACCAAACTTTGTAGAGGCCGTCTCCAAAGATTTTGCTTAACTCCTAGCTAAAACATGATTCTCTGAGGTATGATATGTAACAAATCAAATTGTTTTTTCTTTACTTAATCATTATTTTCAATAATATCCTGCTGCCCACTGCCCTCATTCCTTTGTCCCCTCTTGCACCTATCCCTAGCCCAAAGCTCTCTGCAAGCACAGCAGCGTTTCCATGAACATGCTGCCTGAGAGAGCTCCTTGGCACATCCTGCTGCAGGGCGCCCTCCCTCCCCCCCGGAATGAATCAGTTTTGCACCCAAAATTAACAAAATGGCTCTTCTAAAAAGTTATAGGCAGGCAATGTTGGAAAGGTCATTTCTTCCTGAGTTTGTTTTTAAGGAATAAAGGTAGCCCATCTTAATTTGAAGAAGAGATTCTAAGCACTTGTATTTAGGAAAGGATTAAAATCAAATGGATGAAATCACAACCAGTGCAGGAAGAAGGGTTTAAAAAAAAAAAAAAAAAAAAAAAAAATCACACACCTCTCAGTTACTGCTCCTTGGTGACTGCTAGCATGGAACTCTACTCCAGCTCACTCCTCAGCCCTGTAACTCCTTCCACGCATCGTGCAGGGAACATTTGTCCTAATATAGGATGCAGAATTCCTATGAGAGGCAAGTTTAGCTGATACAGCACCTAATGTGTGTATTTCTCTGGATTCAGCCCACAAGGCTGGCCTGAATTCTTAAAACAGTTTTCACAGTAACTGCTGAGCTGTTTTCTTCTTTCTCCCCAAAAGACATTTTCTAGCTATCATTAAAAAAGGATTTAAACTGCCTTATATTTATTAAAAATACACTTTTCTCTCTATTGTTAAGTGTACACCAATATGGAAAAGCATATTAGCGTTTCTTCTCTATAGAATCAAGTGTAAATGTCAAATCTAAAGCAAAACAAGTCATTAAGGCTCGAGATCAAGATCAGAACCTCAAAAATAAATGTGTGACCTGTTGCATGCATAGCCTTTTAGAGGCATCTTTCTGTTGAGTGACTATAATATGTTATTACAAGGAAACTATACCCTTTCTGCTCAGTCCATTCCCCCGCCCAAGTCAGAACAAGACAGACTTTCTTACGCACTACTGTCCTCTTAAAGGACCATTCAGAACCTCAACACACACTGCAAACATCTAGGGAAGGCATTTGAGTCCTCCTGTTGCATTAGTGAAACTTTCCTGCCTCAGATACTTTTGAGGAAGGTATTTTTCTAGCAAGACTAAAAAGCAACAACATCGTAATTCCTGCAGTTAATTTCTGGTTTGTAGGTTGCATACAAATAAGGAACTGTGAGGATACACAACCTGAGCCTTGCTCAGGCACAGCCTGCTTTCCTGAGCATTGTCAGAGGAAGAGGCTTCCTGATGCGAATGTTGATTTGCATTAATATTTTTCCTTCAGTAAATAAGCCTGAATAGCCAAACTTTCCATTGCTCTTTGGAAAGTTTTGGGGTCCATCTATATAAGATTTTTTTTTAAAAAGAAATATGTTTTATCAACTCTCTTTTTCAATGGGACATGGCAATAGAAGTTCTGTAAAGGAAGCATCCGAATACCCTTTCTCCATCAAAAGCCATTTAGACTATCAGCAGAAACCATCTTGCTAAAATACAGTTATTTACAGAAGAATATGGAAAGCAATTTACAATTTGATAACAAACTCTATAACCAATGACAGGCTGTACCTGCTCTTTAAATACCAGGGAGTGGTAACTGGTCTTTAAATGAGGCCCCACTGCAGTCAGTGAAACTGGGATTACTCTGTCGCAGACCAAGCGTTAGACGAATTAGCTAAGACGCCGGCCGTGGCTGCTCCGCCGCCCTCTGCCTTGCCCGCACCGAGCAAAGAGCACCAAGCGGCCACACGAAGCCTGATGTTCTTATTGCCAACACAAACACAGTATGGTTACAAAGTGTAAATAGGAGAGACTTCTCGATCACATTACTTTGCATTTAAGAGTTACATTTTCCTATCACTGAGATGAGAAAACTGGTAGTATCGTTGTCAAGTTGTGTATGTCTTAAATATACTTGTGTATGTACTAGAAACATTCTGATCTAAATGCTAGGGAAAAAGATATTTAAAAACCCRGGCATAGAAGATGGCATTTAAATACTGTATACAGTATGTGTATATAATACAATAGAATCTCCAGTGATGGTAAGGATCTGTTATGATCTTTGGAGTCGAGAGAGCTGGATGTCCAAGGGATTCGTCACAACCGAGCTACGGCTTTCCTGACAACTTCAAAAGCTCACTCTAGAGCTCAGCTATCGTGTACAGTACTTTGTGTGAACGGTGTACATTACTTTTTCTGTTTTTATATTGAATTGTACTGAATATTAAAATCTTTTTAATATTTAAAAATAAATTTATTTAAGTGTTAATGCCAAAAAAATCTAATTGTAAAATTTTTAAAAAGTTAGTTTTAAATACAGATAAATTATTTAAACAGTCTTAAAATAGTAAATTATTTTATATAGGAATTGATAACAATATGTACAACTTTTTTTTTTTAAGCTTTCTTTAAATTCTCTTTACATTCTTTATAGTTGCAGGATGCAATCTCTCACCTGTGACAAATTATTTTTCACTTTCTTTTACAAGAAAAAGTTGACAAACTAAAGTCCAGGATTTTCTTTCCTTTTGTTATGCTATTTTTTACATTAAGAAACATTGCATAGAAGACATTAGAAAGTAATGTTACATCTGCTAGGTACTGATTGTCATATAAGTAATTCACTATCTTTTCAGGACAGTACAAATAAAAAAATCAGATGAAGAGACGATTCTTTCTTATTTTGGTATGATGGAAATAAATTCAAGCAGCAGAAAACCCGAATAACCACAAAAGAAAAAAAAAAGTGAAAATTTTGGAATATTCTGGGCTGACAAAGGTCTTGCTAACTACAAGAATACTCATACTCTCCCAGCAAACCACTCTTCTCCCCAGTTTCTCTCAGGCTTACGTCAGATATCAAAGCAAGGACTGAAGCACCATCAATGCTTTGGGCTGAGCTCAATACCCAGATGGATTCAACTCTTGAACACTGACCCAAAAGATAAAATAAGACAGGAAAAAAAAAAAAAAAAAAAGGTCTTTACCAGCTGAATAAACTGCTGGTTTTGGCAGTTGCAGTTTGTTCATTGGCTACTGGTGAAAAGATACCGAGTCAGTGGAATATCCCCAGGTGGGGCTCTGCAAGGTGAGCGCAGCCACCAGCTCCAAGCTCATCAGGGCCATCAGGACCTTCCTCTCCTCAGCTCAACCTCTGATACCAAGATGTAATCTTAAAAGTCTGTTGAGAGAATCAAATCATAGAATGACAGTAAAACATATAACCCTGTGGCACTTTTCTCAACTTGGAAGGGTCAAAACCCACCTCAGCCTCAAAACCACTTAGCTGTATCTGTATGCTCAGAGTAAGGACACAACCAGCCCATCACTGAACTTTCAAACCTGCACCGATTTGTCTTGGTAATTAAAGCAACAAAGAAATGCAACATTTTAAATTCCCAAATGACCCAAATAAAAATCTTCTAAAAACAAAAATCAGCAGTCATGACATCACTTAAAGCTACCTTGGGGTTTGTGCACATGTGGGTAACATCCATAGAGGTTTTCCTCTTATCTAACATGCCAGTGCCTGTGAACATCCGTGAAGCCTTCCTGCTGATGCAGGCAGCCTGTCACAGCTATCACTTATGTAGCATGCTGATTCACTGGAGGCACGCAAATGAATTAAGAATGAGCCAGCTATTAAATATTGATATTAGAAAACTTTGCTTTAGAATTAGACACCAAAAATCTGAGAGCTGATTCCAGAGTGAGACACATGCACTGCATCCCTGGAACGATACCGTCTTACTCCTTGGTACACATGGATCGCCTAGAACTGCAAAGCGTCTCTGTCACGAGGATGCAAGAATTCGTGTTCAAGGCTGCTTTGCTGACCCAACACACAGATGCTGCTCCCTGCCTTCTCATCCCCAAATACAATCTACTTGGCAGAGATTATCCGATCACAGTAACCGCTGCGGAACCAGCATTCAGGAAGGGGATATGATAAGTTTAACCCTTGTGCGAAGGGAGGCCGTGGTGGCAAATTTGGCACCACCGTGTCCATGGCCGTGCCCATGGCGCGCTGCAAGGCTGCAGTGCAGCAGCAGTGCCATGCCAAGGCCGCGGTGGCCCCGTGCCTGCCGTGCTGCGCAAAGCTGCTGGGCTGGCAAGGGCTCTTGTGGCAGAACTGGCGGGCACTTCCACCAGAGCTGCACTAAGGTGGCAAGGGCTTCCCGATTTTTCTGTCTGTGCTATGTACTGGGGGCATATTACACTGTCCTTACTGAGAATACATGAGATTAGCACTAAACGCAGCTTTTAGAACAGCTCAGATAACAATGTAAGAAACCTAGAAGAGGTGGATTGCAATGTGCAGCCCACCATAACAGTTAGGTGGTTAAGTGGAAACAGGGATGTGTTTTTCCACCTTGCTGCCCATGCCTTTTGAATGAAAGGCTCTTCTCTCAGCTATCAAACAGCTGAGAGATGGGAGCATTTTAGGTGCCCCTGCTGGCCACCTCTGTGCCCCTGATGTACAGGCAGAGGCTGAAAGGTGCTTCATTTAACAACACACATCGGTGCACGACAGGGCGGCTTTCAAGAAAGCTGCTCGCTTGAAATTACTTCATGGCTTGTTCCTTGCTCCCAGTGGAGGGCAACACCGAATGACCTGCAGTGCACAGATCTAAGGCATCCAACTTCACTTCTGAAAGACTGGATTCACACCCAATAAATACCACCATAAAAGCCTATTTATTTTCTTATGCATTTTCTGTAATGCAGTGAAAAATGTCCTATCTACTGTTTTCAGCAACATAAAACCTGCAGAGTAGATTCTGAGTCTTGCATCTCCAGGCATCAGCTTTACTGTATTTTAAGAGCATGCCTACCTCAGTGTAAATGACAGGATGTTTAGTTTGTATTATACACAAAATATACCCTCATTCCACAGCTTTTGCTAGTTCAACCCGTTCTGCCCCATCCTCCAAAGGCCCCAAGAGTAACAGCACCATTTTTTTTTCCCCAGAAGACAGGGCTGTAACAGAGACAGATGTTTTACCAGCAAGGTAAACATGGTCAGAGCTTTTTGAATAGAATCAGAGAACTTCTTCAATTACACTATGTCACCTTCGACACAGGCACCTCACTTGAACCACCAAGGCTCAGAATTAACTTATTTCCCAGTTTCAGGTGAACATCAGAGGTCGCATTCTTCATGCCTTAGTCTCCTCATTAGCATCTAGTGTTTGGTCAAAGGCCTTTTTATTGCTGACCATTTTCACATGTGGGCTTCACCTCTACTGAGTATCAGTGAGTATTTCCACTCATCAAGTGAGCTGATATGAAAAATGTCAGTAGTTTTTAATGTAATGCCATAAACAGCATGATTGATTTGGAAAGTGATTTGTTAGGGAGCATCATGAGATTATAGGTAATCCATAGTTCTTTCTTCAGACGGTAGCAACATTGATTTCCCATTTACTTGAGAAAAATAAACATTTGGCATTCCATAAAATACTTTTATTTTGCACCTCTTGTCCTGAGCATTACCCAGCACACAGGTCTCGATTATATTTCCTTTGCTTAACTTAAGCAGTGTGAGTGAATGTTATTGACTCTAGTCCAAAGTGTAACTATTATTATAGGATCTTTCTCTGTATTCTTATTTTCTTCTAGCCTAAAGGATAAAAATCACACAGCAGCTCGATCCCAGTGCACATGAGAGCAGACCAAAGCCAGGAAGGCTGACATACTTAAAGAAGCTAGTGAACCGAGCTGCATTTTTCATCACAASAGTAGCTCAAAGGCAGCTGCACGGCAGTAAATTCCCCGTTCCCGCAGTGCCGAGCGCTCCTCAGCCTGTGCTTTGTGACAGAGGAGCACAAGCTCCTGCTGAGTCAGAGCACTCACGAGGACGAGCAAGGGCAGAAACGCTGCTCTGCAGGGAGGCACAGTGACTCATATCACCATTTGATAGAAATCTGGAATCTGAAAGGCACTTGAAGAGGCAAGGCAAGGCAGAGGCAAGAGGCAAGGCAGAACTTCAGCAAGGGCTAAGTTCCACCAGCAAGCAGTCCGACCTTCTCTCCAGGAGCTTCACTCTTTGCCTGTCCAGCTAACATTCCTGTCAACACACATGGAGAATATTATAGTGTATTTAGAGAGTAACAAGCTCTCAGCAAGCTGCAATCAAGCAACAAAAATCCAACGCAGTCAAACATTCCCAATAGCCCTGTCAGCACAGTCCTCATTCCTTCTATCTACCACAGGGTTCCGGAAGAACAGGCCACGCTTGAAGAGACACCTTTCATTTATCCGCCATGCACAGCTGATCCAGTGGCACTCGGCAGCTGCTGGAAACACACGACTTGCTGTCTCAGCTCTGGTCTGTTCCAGTTCAGCTTTACTTCTCACTCACTCCTCTCACATCACGTCCCAAGATGAAATCATGGCTGATCCCCAGGATCACGCTATTGGCTTGCAATACAAAACAGAGGAAGACTACCTGCTACTTACAATGCTCACACACAGTTAAAAATACCCTAAAGAGAATCCAGATTGTAGCAAACAAACAAAAAGCTAGGTTAAAATAATGTCCAACAGGTTGAACTTTCAAGGGTGCATACTAAAATTCCTAGAACTTGACAGGCTTGCGCACCTGCCTTAGTCACCTCTGGTAAGTGGTCCTGGCATTGGAACCATTTGGTCATTGAAGGCTCCAGCAGCTCCTTTTATTCCCTGTGCCGCTACTGCCACCAATATTTAAAGGGGCAATGTTGCACCATCAAATCTCCTACCTTCTATCCGCAAAAGCACTTTGAGTCACTGATGAGAATAAACTAATACACTATTTGTTCTGATAAAAACAGTATCTGAATCACTGTACAAAAGAAAGGCACCAAACCCTATTCTATGCAGTGTTCTGCAGCTCCCCACACACCACTTGCATGAACAGTTTTCAAAGCTCAAGTGCAAGTGCCCCTGCTTCAGCAGGAGAGATACCACACAGCAAATGCTTGTCACACTGCTCCCAACCAGCCTCCAGGTGCTACTGCATTATTAATAGCTGTCTTTACAATAATAATTTATTACTTAAGCTAAATCTGCACATGTCTAATGAGAAATCTTACTCATTAAAAACAGGGGAGGAAGAGAGCTGCAAGGAAAGGTTGCAGATTTGGAGGGTATTTTGAAAGACCTCAAAGGAAAGTACAGATTTTGCATTAAAAATGATAGACCCAGGGAAGCCCTGCAGCAGGAAGAAGGGAGGACGAAGGAAACGTCCTGCATGGAACGGGGCACGCAAGCAACACCCTGGGTCCAGCACCCTTACAGGTCAGGTGACAAACTGGTGACTTGCCCATGCAAAGGCTCTGCAAATACTGGAGCTGTCACAACCAAACTCAGGTCCCGTCACTGGGCTCATGTCCCAGCACCAACACGCCCGACTATCACAGGCAAGTCGCTTACATTACTTGATAATGCAAAGCCAGAAATGATTTGCACAAGGTGCTCACAAGGGAGGCACAGTGCTGGCCGAGGGTCTCACGGGATGGCAGCTCTGCCAGCCCTCATCTCGCACCGCCCAGCTCTCCTGCTGTCTTCATTTCACCATTTCAGTCTTCCCACAAACACGCTAGCTCAGCTCGTCTGAGAGCAGCCATCTGCCTTACCCTGAAAGCCAAAAAGTTAAATGAACTATCGCGGCTTACAAATTCTTAGAAAGGGCATACTGCAAACTAGAGAGAAAACAGCAACTAAAGCACAGAAACATACGCCCGTTAGAGCAGCTCTTCCCTTCCGAATGAGCAATTTACCTGCAAATTCTCCCTAATAACAGCTATTCTTGCATCAGTAGAAACCTGGTCCTCTCTTTATCACCAATACATGTGCATGCAAAAATGGAAGCAGCTGACAGCTAGCGAGATGTCCAACTTCTGCCTTCCAAAAAATCTGCCTTTTTCCAAGCACAAATTTATCAGCTTATAAGCACCGACACCCTTGTATTTACCCCAAATTCCCATCCTCACGGCCCATTAGAAAATGTATTTGCTATAATCCATTCCGAAACTTAGTGAAGACAATCTGTATCCATCTTTGCACTCCAACTATTTTAGGTTCTCTATAAATGAAGTTCCTAGAGACAAACTAAGGCCTGGATTGGCAGGTTCCCAGCGAGTGGCAAAGCACAGACCCTTGTTTCTGTGGGATACCTCGACTCGGCATTGCCAGCACACGGAAGCTCTCAAGCCTGGCAGTGCTGTGTGCTTGAGAAAAGCGAGGAGCATGCAGGTTCATTCAGGTTTTTTAATTTCTTTAAAACCTGACTATTCGGGGAATCAGGAAATGAATTAGTAAGAAGCTATGTGGAAACAAGGTCATTTCTTTGAAGAATTGCTATTAAACAGTGCTTCATAAAACTGCAAATAGAGCTCTCAAAATACAATGACTATAGCTATAGACATTTGCATTTTTCCACAGAAAAAAAATAGGTAAAATTTTATCATAGTCTCTTTATGAAATCACAGCAGCTTTAAGGTAACTTTCAGACAAAACAATTATCTTCTTCAAAAGTCATGATGGGTACTGCAAAGTGTAATAAATATTATCTGGGAATCCTGTTGTTCCATTTTTAAGGATTTACTTTTTAGTGAGGGTTCTTTAAACTCACTGTATTTCTGAAGCTTGTATTGCTAACCTCATTCTGTCTTCTAAAAAGGCACTTCTCTGTAAAACTGTATAATCTTAAATAGCAAAGGAACAAAAAAAAAAAAAAAAGAAAAAGAAAAAAAAGTGCCAGCCATATAAAATCTTTGGAGGGATTCAGTTCTCGTATCATTCTAATTAAATATTTTACAAGCTGCTTAAATAAAATGCATAATGACTCTCAACAGACCCACTCAGAAGAAAAAAGTTAGTTGAAAGATGAGAAATAAGACCAGTACAGAATCAGATGGCACCAGAGAATTTACACTGCACTAGGGTTTATACATTTGACTATGGGCTTGAGCTTTGGTAAAGTCATTAAACACTGAAGAGTCCCACCGAGTGCAATGAAGTTCTGATCCATCTCTCTACACAAAAGAGCAGCTTTAACCCAACCTTTTCTTCCTAAAAGCAGGAAGCTGGTAAAAACAGCTAGTAGCAGTAGACAAAGCCTTTTCCAAATTATGTAATTTTACGATTCTATCAGAGAAACACATATTGAATAAAAGCCCAAGTCTCTACTGCTACCGGAGACTGCTTAAGAAAAAAAAAAAAAAACAACTCTTTAATAGAAATAATTTACAATAAATCTTTTTTTTTTTCAGGTGCACATAGGAAAACATCTCAAAGCCATCAAATATCAATGCTCACTCACACATGCTCATGTAAGCAGCTTAGATTTCTTTCAAATCTAAAGATTGGAAAAAATCTTTTTGATTTGAAAAAAGTTTCGTATCTAAAAAGATACAAAGTAGAAAATAAATTAGTAGACTCTAGGTGGCTTTCCAAGGTCAAGCTTAACCAGTGTACTTTTCTCCTCTTTTTATGTGTTTTTTCCCCTTCCTGCCCACCAAGACATCCTAGCACTCCAATCCAGGTCTTACTGGCTCCTGAAGCTGTTGCAGCTTTGGGTACTGTAGTCACCCTACACATTCATTAACAAGCAGGCATGGGCCTCCAGCTGTCTAATTTCAATACAGCCTAAAAAAAAAAAATGACACACACTGAACCTGTGAACTCCAGGCTTTTGAAGAAGGTCAGCAGCAATAGGGATGTTGCTGAGCAGTAACAACTGCAGCAATGGCCATGCCCTCATTACAGCACTAATGATCTGTTTCAATTAGCCCTGATCTTTCACACTGCAGCTTCACTTGGCTTTCACTTTTCAAGACCAGACCTGGAATTGCTCCACACCCAAGACAATTCTACATAACTTTGGAAAAGGCTAAAAACCGCCTTTATCCGCAAGCCAAGGAATTCTTCAACAAACCAGCCTATCCTGAAGTAAATTTAATAGGATATTTCTCAAATAACATCCCCCCAAAATGACAGAGAATATAAATAATACAAAAGAAATGTAAAAAAATATTTCAAAGTTTAAGAACAAAAAAAAAGCTAATTAGGGTAAATAAACTCAACAGCCCAATCCATATATCAAGCATACAAATAAAATGGCAAAGTCCCACTCTCCATCTCATAAGGATTAGCAATTCTCTGAACATTTGTCATTCTTCCTGCATAGGTCAATAGCAAAACAGATCTGAATTAATAAAACAGATAAATCTAACATGAAATTACTATTTTGATATACTGCTCTGTATCATAATGCCTGGCATTAGTATTTACTGTCATAAACTTTACTTAGCTTTCAGTTTGATTTCTAAATGAAGTAAACACAAGAGTGGGAGAAGAAAAATTCAGCAGCGTGCACTGCAAATGATAATGATTCACATTTATGCTTCATCTGTCACCTTGAAGCAGCCCAGAATACTTCTGCTTCACACAGGCATCGCTTCATACTTGTCAGGAAAACACCCACATTTTGAGAACAATTTCTTGGGAGTGCAAATATTTCTCTGGATGATTCTGAAATACATATCCATTGTGATCTATTTAAAATTATTATGTCAAAGCAGTAAGGATTCTTATTCTCATGTTTCCTGAAGGATCTGAAATAGCCCGAGATGGTGATGACTGGCACCCTGAATGTAGACACCTGGCTGTGATTCTTCCTCAGAGGACCTGCACAAAGCACCGTATCCTGATTTTAAATAACTAAAACAAAGCCCCAGATCGCTTAGTCACAGAATAGGCACATGCACACAGATGTTCTTGCAGGAATTTACAGTACAGATAAACACTAAACCTGTCAAGATTCTGTAGAAGAGAGTTACAAACTGCACACAGGCTGAAGCTCCTTTATCTTGTGTTTTCCGGTTGCTCCCTCAGCCCCGGGGGAGCAGCCGGCTGGCTGGCACTGCTCCAGCCTCAGCAGCTGTGCGCCCGCAGGGCCAGAGCCTGGGAACAGAGAGCTCCAGCGGGACACAGACAGGAGTCCCTGCCAAGTGGGTTGCCCTGCGGAGGCAGGGCTGGCCTAGAAGGGACACAGCAGGTCAGCACACCAGGAAGGACTGAGCCTGGAGAGCACCAGTGGAAGGAGTTAAGATCTGGTGGCCTGAAAAGATGAAGGAAATTGTCAAAGGGCAGTGTCCAGTCCAGCTTCCGGGCCATGCTCCCATGCAGATGCCAAGCGCTGTCCTGGAAAGAGTGTTTTGTCTCTATTGGACACCCTGCTATGTAAATCACACAATATTTTCTTTCCGTTTCCTGTATCGCTTTGCATTCAGTATGGGAGCATGCAACAAGTTAGGGACCAGTGCAAGGGTTGAAATTTTGAAATTTGAAATTTTGCAAAATTAGCAGAGATGATAGGACACACACATGCAAATCATTGACAACACAACCACCAGGTCAACAAGCAGTCCCCTCCTATGACAAAGCACAGAGCATTTGCAAATTGAAAAAAATTATCCCTATGTCTGTAAATTCATTAGGTACTTACTAAAATAACTAGTATATTTATGTATGAGTAATGGATGCTGCAGAAATTGGACCAGATAAAATTAAAACAAAAGTATCTGCAAATGAAATGCTTAGAGAGTTATCTCAGGGAAACCAACTAACTGAAAACTTACCTAAGTACATAGACAAAGAAAAAAATAAAAGTAGATCCCATCACACACCCCAGCCTGGCATCAGCTGGGATTTATGCTATACAAAAGTGCTGCATACTATGGCAATACAAGAGCTTTAATTTAAAAGATTTTTTTTAATAGCAAAATTACCTAATGGAGCAACATCCTGAAGTCTCTCCTGCCACTTTTCAAAGGCTGCCATTCACAAACATGTCTGTTTCTTTTTTTTGTTTTTGTTTTTTTAATGTTTGTAACATTAATGATCAGTGGAAACAATCACAAGACCAGGGGCTGAAGTTTCAAGCACAGGTCTGAGAAAAAACATTTCCAAAGCTGACACCAAGTTGGTTTACAAATTACTCTGATTGGAAACAGATTTTTTCCATATTCTACCTTTTTGACTAACAAACAGCCATGCATTTGAAGAATCAATCTTCTTTCTCTTCTAACCCAAAGGAGAAAAACTGATGTGAAAGAGAGGATCCCGGAGGGGGGGGGCGGCGGCAGGGGCTCCACCAGCTGTTAAGGTGCAGCCTAGCAGAACTGCAGCTGAGGCCTGAACCTCCAGGGACGGCTGAGGTGACTCRCACAAAAAATCCAGGGACGGCTGAGGTGACTCACACAAAAGGACTAATTAATTAACTGGGAATTTACCCAGAATACGTAGGTGTAAATCAAACTTCCTATCTCATTTACTAAGGCTTTTGTACGATGGAGAGTTCAATCATAGGTCTGCTTTCAGGTTTGAGCTGAAGATGTGCTGTGCTTTTTTGTTTGTAAATTAGCTATTTCAAAACTTGCCAAATAAAACATCTTCTCAGTTAAGAAATAATATTTTAAAATTAAGCAGGTAAAAAAATCACACAGAAGCTAAAACAGCAGCTGTCTGCTTATTAAAAATGTTTCTTTGCTTCTTTCAAAAGACTAAGGATAGACAGTGTTTGATGATATTTTACACTGACTCACAGCAGATGAAATCAGTTTTGCTGGAAAGAATTTGCTATTTTCGATAAATTTTCACTGGCTGGCACAATTTGTGTTTACATTTTCTGACTCATCTTTTAATTTTCAGTCAAATTTTCTACCGCTTTACCTTAGGTGGTTTTGCAGTTTTCTAGGTCTGCTTCTAAATGAGTTATAAATCAGCAATTATTGTTTCATAAAAAGCCCCAAGTCAATTAAACTTTTAAAATTTGGGTTAGATGCATTTAGTTTGGTATCCACTGCATTACTGTGCAATGCACTGCTTCAAAGAGCAGTTCTTTACCATTCTCCAAATTCTTAAAGCTAGTTCAGATTCAGTTTTCTGAAGAAGTTACTGTCCAAATCACTTTTTGCCATTACCAAATGAATCTACCAAGGTGCCATTTCATGCAGAATCAACTTCTCAAAGGGGAATTTCAAAATGTCAACAGACATCTGAAGTTTTGATTAGCAGACTACCTACTCATACTCAGGAAAGCAAGCATCTAATCTGAACTCCTGGCTCTTTAAAATAAGCTGTTAGCGAACGGCAGATAATTTTAAATTAACTCCCAATATACTACACAAAGCTGAATTCTTCACTACTTACACATCTCTGACTAGATCTGCTTTACTGCTTCTGAAAACAGAAGTGTTATCAGAAATCTGATATGAGCTCCCTGGAGCGCAGAATTTGGACTACTTAATATTCTGGTGCTCCCACAGCCTGATTTAATCCTCGGTGAAGTGCAGGAATGAGAAAGCATTAATTGCAGACAAATTTTGCTTCGTTATTTACACCTCTTCCTCAAGGCAGTGTTTAAGAAACAAATCCCTCATGTTTAACTTTTTGTCATCTTCTGCTAATTATCATGGCAGGAGGGAAGGGGATTTAAATAAAATCTGTTGACTCCTGCTGTTTGCTGCCTCTATAACATGTGTTCTGCCTGTAACATGCACCAAGCCAGGTATCAAGGTCATATTTGCATACACTCTATTCCTAATGCAGAAGTACTTTATCATTTTTAATTGCTGTGACAGTATCCATACAATTGGATTTAGCTTCGTGCTCACCAGCGTCACAGCACAGATGGGCAAACAGCCCCAGCCACAGATTGTGCTCGTGTCCCCCACCCTGCAAGTGCCCACGCGAGGAAGGGTCCAGCCAACAGATGCAGAGCTGTTCATTTACATCGCAAGAATATCAGATCTGGCTGGAAACTGATATAAATATGTAGACACCAATAAAATGGATCTAGCCCTTTTCCTACCAATTATCTTTAATCTACTCATCATTTTTTTTTCCTGTTGAAGGATCAGACCATGATTTTAGGGGTAGCATAGACACAAACAGGATGGCAAGATTTCCCTCTCAGTGTTACTTTCTTGAGAGACAACGATGAGAAGGCACCAGGCCCAGAAGGGCACAACGTTGGGACCGCGAGCAGTCCCCCAGCTGCGGCCTCCTGCAGTCTGCTGTTCAGCAGCAACATGGCTAAAACCGCTGCTTTGTTCCACACTGCTGGAGGGTGCAATGAAAGTAACCTTCTTTCCTTCCCTCTTACAAGTATCCTCCATTTGAAAGAACCAAGCTATCAGGCTTCTCCTGTTAACTCAGAGGGGACTCCGTCAAATGCCTGCTTTAGTTGCTACCTATGTTAGCAGCTCTCTGAAACAGAAAACACGGAGCCTGCAAGCTGCACGCGCGGCTCCTGCTCTGCGTCGAGGGCACAAGGAATTCCCACCAGCGGCTGTGCGTGACTGCAGCATCCAAGAGAGCTCATGATCGTGATGTCTCACCCGGAGTACAAGCAGCAAGGGAGTCAAAGGAAGTAAGAAACAAATAGATAAACCAACTAATCTTTCCAGAAAGACTTTACTGCAGGAAAATGTCTAGCTGTGACGACAAGGAAGATAAAGGATTAACTGAAAAGGAAAAAAAAGGAAACAAGCCTGTAAACAACCAAGTGTTCAAGAAAAAAGAAAAAAAGGCTCAATGTGGCCAACACTACCAAAAGGGTTCACAATAATCAAGGGGCTTTTTATAGTCCAGTTGAGGACCACGAGCTAAATTCTTGGCTGATATTGATGAATATATAGGAATTCTCAATAAATTGACCTTGACAACCTAGGAAAATCCCACTGGCTGTCTTAAACTCATACTCTGAGTGCTGAACTGAACTAAAATGTGTGCTTCCATGGGAAAAAAAAAATCCCACCATATTTTATACACATATCCACCCACAAATACTATATATATAAAAACTAAACTTCACCACCACCATTCAAAACTAGTCCAGTTACCATCAACTGCTCCTTTGAATTGACACACATTACTTTGGAAGCTTATTTCCAAGCTTTTTATTGTAAACATTCACTTCCTGAAATAAAAGTTGCAGAAACATCTCTTTTATTCTTGACAAGCCGCCTCAAGCTGTTATTCTTTGTATGCAACCTGCGTAATTGGGCACCCACAAAACACTTCATCTAATGATGGACCCTACTATGGATTCTAACATAACAATAGAGGAACACATACACACACAAAAGAAAGTGAAAAGCAGTATTTTATTTTCCTATTACACTAACCATCAGTACCTGCTAAATTTCTGTAAGACTGTACAAGCAAGATCCATGATGCCCAAAGTGGTTGCATTTATCCTAGTTAATAATCTGTAACTCTGAAGACATAATGCATTACCAACATTATTAGTGGCATTCATAATAATTATGTCTTGACCAAAAAAAAAAAAAAAAAAAAAATCTAATTCAGTCTTTTTGTTCAGTGTTTTTTCTACTTGTAAGGTAAGGCAGCAGCTCTGTGCCTTTGTGAGGCAGTTTGTATAACAGCCCAGACAGCACTTGGAAGAACAGCAGCATTTGTATGGTTTTGGTTACCATGCTCCTGCTGTTGATTTTCTCCTCACACACACATGAACAAGCCTCAAATATTTTTGCCCTGCTCTTTCTAACAGTTGCATGCTATACACATGCAATATCAAACAAATGACATTGCTTGATCTGACCCTCACTTGTGCCTTTACCTCTTACACTTGGTTTGGAAACAAAAGCTAGTTGAAGCCTACATGGCTTGGAAGCAAATGCAAACGAGCTGTATAAACAGTCTCACTCGAGATGGTTACCACAGAGACAAGATTCACCCCGTATTTAGTGGCTGTAAACAATGTTTGCTGCCCTTGAAGCATAGGATGAGATCCTCATCTGCATGTATTCCTTAGCAGAACAGACTCTAAACTCCTAATCAAGCAGCACATTTAGACATAGCCATGTTCCTCTCTAACAATGTGGTCACATGAACTCTACTGTGGTTTAATATTACACAGTACTGGCGTGAGAAAGAAAAAAAAAATATGAAAATAAGGACTTTCAGCTGTGACAGTATCAACATCAGACTACGACAACCACTACCACTGTATCTCAGTCTGTGTCAGGGAGGCACCGGGAGCTGTGTGCATGGTTCAAGATTGGCACGGACACAGTGGCTGCCCGGAATAAACAGATTTCTCCTCTGCAGAATTGGGTGCCATGAAGAAAGAGAGACAAGAGACAGAGATGCAAGGCTGGAATCAGTTCATGTAACCCACAGCACATCTCTTAAATATTATTTCATCATCTTTTCCTGCAGCACAGGTTAAGATTTAAAAAGGGGAAAGAGATTAAATTGCTTTTCATACTTAATCCCAAATCTCTTAGCAAGTGCAAACAAGAGCTACGTCCAGTTCCGAGCGATTGCAGTAATCTCTATGCAGGGGTAATCTCTAACTGTCCAAAAGCCTCATGAAGAGATAATTCAGTAAATTCACATTCCCCAAACAATTGCTGCAAAAAGCAATTAACCTCTTAAAGTACATAATAACATGGCTAAGATGCATATACTTCCTCTAAGGCTTTTTACTTGGTAAACGACTTTGATGCCCTTCTAGACACGAGACTAAACAGTTTTGCAGAAATAATCAATGTTTCATCAGTCACAGAATGAATGCAAGTGACTAAAATGCAAAAGACATTATGTTGCTGTGCTCAGGTTGTGTGTATATTTAAGCCTAATGCTCAACAGCAACTTCAAAGGCAGCTGAAGACGTACATATCAGAAAAGCTTCCTTCACAAAGATTTAAGAATCACATAAAGGAAAAGCAATACTGTCAATGAGAAGAAAAAGTTAGAGATTCTCAGGCAATGAATAGTCTTATCAAATACACAGAATACAATCCTGTTCTTTCCATTACTTTTTGTTTGCTGGAGCAAATAAAACAAATTGTTCCTTCGCTGAGTTTAATGACGTAGCTATGCTCTTCAAAAGCCTCTCAAATTCACTGAGCCACTGCTCATAAACCCTTGCCACCATTTTTCCCTCTCATTTTATTAAAGCAGAAATATAGCCCAGATGTAATTCAGTTTTCGTCCACAGAAACTCCAAGACTATTTGCCTACACAGGTCCAGACTAACATGCACACAACTTACCCAGAGAAATGTTTGACTGTGCTAAAGTAGGCTGCTTCAAGGAAATTTGAGGATAAAACAAATGCCCTTTTTTCAGGCCTTCATGGCCAGCTAGAAGGTAAAAGCTGCTGCAAATGAAGGGACTGATATTGATCTCCTTTAGCTATGAGAACCATATATTTTTGTATATGGCAGAAAAGATCAGATCTCTAAAAGTTACCGAAGCTGTTGTGCTTTACTGATAGAGAAGCCATTCTTGGTGGAACTGTTTCCAAAACTGCTGACATTAGCATGAAAACTTTCTGAAAACCTTTATTCATGCACCAGCTGTAGTTCCTGCCTAACCTTGACTCCAGTGCTCTTCAGTATTGGTAGCTTATCATCCATCCCAAACATGACCCTCCTTCTGCTCTTGTCCCAGGCCTCTCATAAAACTGCCTTGACCTAAGTGCTGATGAACTTCGGGCTTACTGCTAGGGCTCTTTACCCTGCACTAACTTGCGGGGCCAAGGAAGAGAGGACAGACTTCCATGTTCTTCCACACAAGAACACTGATCGTGTACTCTACATTATCTAAAGGCTCCCAATGGAGAACAGATTATATTTAACATTTTACCATTTTTTACAAGTATTTTGCAATATGCTTGTTAGAGAAACAACAGAAGGGTAAAGCAGGCATGGCAGCACAAGCTAGATACATTAAGAAGTCCAAATTAACCACACAGCTACTCTGGAGGCAATTTGCACCCTATGTGCAAATAAGGATATTAAACACTAAAGACACTACCCTTAAGGAGTCCTAACAATATTTAAATAGAGACTAAGCCTTAGATTTGCATTTCCTTGCATATATTGCCTCATATTATCAGCTGAATAGAACCTAGTAGTAGCATATCAAATTTAAAGATTTTAAAATGCAAATTAGTCCCTTCATTTATAATTATACAATAATTACTATTCAGAAACATTTACTATTCTATTCCACTTGTTAAGTAAGAAGTATTAAAAATGAATAACTGTGGAGCCTTGTGAGGCATAAATCCTACATCAGCAGTGTTTAACCAACTCATCTTCTGAGTTCTCACCGCGTAACTCTCAAATTCAAGCACTATTTTTACAAGTTAAGAAATAAACAGTGCATCCTTAACTAAACTGTTTTACCATCAACTTGTCATTCATTCCCAAGTTCCCTCACAACATATTCATCTCAAAGGAATGAAGGATCGCCATGGCCTACAGGGTCACCGGAGAAATGCTTCCATGACATCGTAAACGCGGAGGTCGCATGCCATACTCAATGGCTTCACTCTCTGCAGTTCTCAAACACACAAATGAGCCCTAGGACAGCCCTGAAAAAGCATTCTAGATCAGCTTGCATGTCATCCCCAGAGAAGACACTAAAAAGTGAAACAGCGTTTGTTTTCCTCCAACTGGACTTTTGAAAAGGCAATCAGCAACTATTATTCTCTCCCTTACAAGATCTACCCTGTCCCTCTCTCTTTTCATATCCATGTAACATAAGCAGAGGTTAGACAGAAAACACCGAAATTGGTATTCCCTTCACATTAAGCCACAAAGAATTACATACTTATTTTTCTAAAGGCAAATACATCCTTTTTCATAAACTGTTGTAAAGAGATTAAATTTTGGCCAGCTCCAAACTGGAGCCTGTCTCTGAGTGTTCGCTGATGAAAACTCAGAGCTATCTAAAAGGAATGGATCCAGACCTGAATCTGTGACAATGAAATTAGAATCAAACCTAGACTACGGGTTAATGAAATATGTTTTTTAAAAGATGACTAATGTAGCTATATAAATCTACCCCCAAAGGCAATGCATGCTGTAATTTGGTTTGGAGGAGACTGAAGGAAAATTCTGAAAATTATTAGATGGAATTTTAAAAATACCTATGGTAATTTTTGACCCCAAGACCCCAGTAAACTACTACTTTTGAAAACCTTAACTATTTAATAGTCCTTTTTTTGTGTGTATTGGACATAGTTAAACATCTGAATCATTACACTTGTTACTATGCAGGTTTCTAAAAAGTCTGTTGAAATATCCAGGTATATCCAGAGTTCATTTTACCTGTCCTTCAATGCTTTTCTACTTCTGAAAATTGAAAGTATCCCCAAGACTAAAGTTTTTGATTATCTGAAGTCAAAACCAAGTACTTAATCCATTCAAATCTCATAATTGGTGAAAACGAACACAACACACCTTAGAAGTTATTTTTCTCTTTATGAATTCACTGATATGATTCACAAGTATCTAGAACCTTTTTTTTGGGGGGGTTAAATTTTGAAATACACTAATTTTCATAAAATTCTAAATGGAAAAAAAACCAAAAACACGACACCCTCTTCAGTTGCTCTAAGAAACAGAGCTAAACAGGCCAGACAAAGGCATCAACATGCAATGTTTAATTGTGTCCAAGAGTACTACTAGTTTTGGCTGAAATAAAAATCACTAAAATGCTTAAAATTACACTTAAATAACCCCTCAATTAAACATCCCTTTGCAAACTAAACAACTTTCCCCAAATAAGTATATATTTACATAAGTAGCAATTTGATTTACTTTAACAACCTAATTATGACTGCTCAAAATGGCTGACATCTATTGCTACTGAAGCACATTAAAATGTAAGTCATTCTGCTCGTTATTTCTTCCTCCTTGGCTTCGTTAGGAGCAGGGCTGTACTSTACATGTGGGTCTAAACAGTTAGTTGGCCTCCCTAGTTGCTTAAGTGGGAGCATGTCCCTAAGGGTTCATCACCTCTGGCCAGGGATTGTGTGTGAAGACTAAACACGGCCTTCAATGCAGACCCTGATGGCAATGAAGTCTCCTGACCATGCAACAGACTGCTCCCTCTTGCATGTCTGGAGTTGTGCCGTACGTTTCAGCGAATGCTAATTGATGCTTTTGCATTCTTGGGGAAGAAATCAGACCTTCTGGGATCCTATACAGAAGAGACTGGCACAGGCAGCACGCAGTGTTTGTTCCTAAYGTGACGAAAGAAGAAATCGGTGTGCAGAGTGCTTTCTAACCTTTCCTGTAATCCACTTAGACAGAAACATGCCTTTGGCACACGTTATAGTWACAAGAGCAGTGGAGCAGACATAATGGCACATAATTAGCAGAGATTTTTATTCTGTGCTTGGTAGTTACAGCAACAGCTTTATGATTAGCAAGCCCTCTTCAATATCTGCATTTGCATTAATCCTCTTCTACGTCTGCTTTAGTGCTTCACCTCTGCTTATGACCGCTCATTACATCTGCCTGTGCGGTGCTGTAGCCAGTGAATCTGGGCCGCGTGCAGGCCTGGCAGCCGGCTGCTCTGGGCAGCCTCCCTGCCCGTTGCCACTTGCGGGCAGGTGGGGGAAGGCCTGYGCCGGGCTCCGCTCTGTCTCCCGCCGCTTCACGTTGCCCCTGCACTCCACGGGAAACCGCTTACAGGTTCTTCAAAAAGGATCTTAGCGAATATTCTTACAAGCCTGAAGTTAAATGTGTTTATTACACTTAATTCTCCCCCGTTCCCCATCCCTATTACCTTGTATAATTGAGACATGACTTAGTAGTTCTATTAATTGTCAAGTATATTAAATGTTTTGAATTGTTCACATAAACAGGATCATTTCCCCTATAAAAATAAAACGCTGAAATGCCTTTCCTAGTGTTTTTAGTTTCACAGATGTATGAAAAAAGAAGWGAGCCTGCAAAGTGGCTGTAGCTCAGATGTGCCCTCCCTTCCTGCGACAACCAGGCAAAAGTGAATCAGGAGGGCACCCTGGTTGTGCTGTTCCCTAAACACGGAGAGGGCCGGCAGCGCTGCACGGACCAGGGCATTTAAGTTGAGCACTGAAGCCAATCCTTGTTTCCCAGGCAGACACGGAAGTTTTGCCAGGGGTTCCACTAAAAGTAGCATTAACTCTACTAATTACACACACTAATATTTGGCCTTTTAAAAAAGGGTCTATTGCAGAGCAAAAACACCAGATTTCCAAAAAGCTGTAGCCAACAATTGCTGGGACCTTGTAGATGGATACATCTCAATTTGAAGCTGAGTAATGGATCACTCCACAACTACTTAACTCCAGGAAGGTCCCTCTCAACCCCGCTGCCAGCGCTCAGTAGCAGGAAAGGCATCAGGGCCCAGAACCAATGTAAGCAGGTGCCACCACAGAGTGTTCCCTTGGGAATTTCTGAATGTGCAATAGTTCCCTCTCACCTTTTAAATACAATCCTGGAAGCTGAACAGCATGGAAAAAAACATGGAAAAGGCATGACACAACAAAATTATATTCCATAGCATAAGTACAGGATGGCTTGTCAAGGAAAGAAATATTATATTCTCCTTTTGCATTTTAGATAAAGTTGTCTTTGTTAAAGGGTACTAAATAGACTACACAGAACTTAGAATAGAACTTAGGCTCATAAAGGTCTATAACTTTCCAGCTGTTTTCTACTCAATATTGCAGCAATTCTCCTTAGTGTTGTACCTGCCATTTAATTTAAAGGCTCTATAGACACTTCAACATGCAGAAAGAGTGGGAAATGAAATTCAAACTTGATGGGTTTAATTCCCTGATGTGTGTACTACTTTTTCTAAAGTTGCAAAGCAAAGCACTTGGGACTATCAAAAAGCAGCAAGAATTATAACACTGAATTGAATTGCACCTCAGAGAGCAAATTGTGAAGGATTTTCTGTTGCTTACTTAAAACACAAATAGCATGAGTACAGAAAAAGCTATCAGCTATTAAATTTGTTACTGAAATACAGCATCCACCCTAAGAGTACTTGGCCTACCTATGAGTTCCAAAGAAAGTTATTTCTGAAGTATTATTTACTTGACAGCATCATGAGCCACACCATACAAAACCATTACAAAACAGAACAAACCCAATCTTTATCTTATACTCTAGGAAGAGTCTATACTATCAATCAGGAACTTATACAGTTATCCAAAAAGCAATGTTTGCATTTGTGTTCGTGCTTCTTAAGAGGGCTTTAAGCATGTATAACCTGTATTTGCTCTCCCATTGAAAGTTCAGATCCCTTTTTTTGGAAAGCGTGTGGAACATAGTAATCGAAACACGAACATTAAACTGCAAATACAACGCATATTTTCATATTCACTGATAATGTGTTAGCACTTGATCATATAGAGTAGCAGCTAGTCCATATGATATCCACCTCATATCTTGATAAGCAAATATAAAAATTTAAAATCCAAATAAATTAGTCATAGTCATTCCAACTTCATTAAATTGAACTGACAGGACTGTTGTGAGAAGCAGTAGATACCCACTAGGCACACTGTAGCGTTGTGTTTTGTTACCATTAATTCAATAAGGTGAGCAAAGTCAAACAGGAAATGTGATTTGAGAGGTTGGCAAGAATATGCTGCATCTGTCTGGCAGAGACTGCCCTGCTATTAAGCATAACATTGAGTCAGCTATTATGGTTGTTTGGCTAATTAAGTCATCTGAAGCAGGTTCGTAAACATCCCAGTCACATTCATCGGGTTCAAAGGCATCTTTTCTCAACATCCTATGTTCCTTGTTATCAGTGCTCAGTTCAGAACTAGTAAATGCTTCACAGTATCAAGCAGAGAGAGAATGGTAGAAAAACGGCAGATTTGATTTATTCTGGTACAGGCACCAAATTCTCCCAGGGTTTGTCTGAAGGTAGAAGAGGGCTTAGGGGAGGGTATACATGCATTCCTTCCTAAATACAAACAGGAATATAAGCAACACAAAGCAAAGAAAAACAAAAACGAGAACTTACTTCTGTCTTTGCTGGGACATTCACTCTTAACGCTCCCTGAGGCTTGGTCCATGTTATCACATAATGATATAACCTGAGGTCATTTTTCCATGGGCTTAGGAGATCTGGAATAACATGAATAAAACAGTTCAAGGTTACATTTAATTGTGCCAAATTTCAAATTGCTGAAGCATTCTCTGTGTATAGCATACAGCTTTGGAGCTACGTATTTCCGTCTCAGGATCTTTGACATTTGCATTTTTTTTAAAGGAAAAATTTACAACTGGATTTGTCAACTATCCCACAACATGTTATATTAACAATGCATTTTTAATGAGCAAAATTTCAGAAAAAATGTTTTCTTCTGAAATAACCAACGGTCTCTGGAATATCCAGATTTTTTTTTCCCTCCAGTTACTTACATAAATATTTTCAAAGAAAAACTTAGTAATATCAGTGCTTTTTTGTATGAAACGTAACCAGTTCCTATTTGAGAAGGAACCATTACACTACACATATATACATATGTACGGTAACTTAGTATTAGGCTAATAAATGTTATATTTACCATGCAAGCTTGTCCTGAATGAGATGGTGCAAGAGGTGACATCCACTTTGGCCTTCTAATTTTAAAATTTCTGACACCTCTGAGTCAAAACCTGCACATCCTCCTGCAGGCCTCTGCATGCAGCATTAGGCTGTTTATGAACGGTAGCTGTTCCCAGAAACGGCAGTGCAAGACCAGGGTTCCTCTAAAGCAGCACCAGCACAAACTCCAGTCAGGAGAGCCTGACATGATGATTCTTGACTGTCACACCTAGGAGGAATACAGAAATATTTGTCTTAGTATGAGGGCAAGTTCCCCCCACACACTTTTTTTCCTCCAAATGAATTTACCACAAATAAAACCTTCACAGGCTCTCAGCTATGACATACAGCTTAAGCACAAATATTACATTTTTAAAGAGGTTAAAAAGAGCAGACTATTAAAACACCATATATGCAAGATAAATATATTCTCTAAAAGATCTTAGTATTGAAAACATAAATTCAATACAAAGATCACAGCCTTATTCTGTTTATGGAGTTCAGTTCCAGTAAAAAAATGTTAACAGAGGATCCAGGAAGATAGCTCAAGGTTTCTGCCTCTGAGCTGGCTTGGATGAAGTAATCTCAGAGAACACTGATGAGACTTCACATCAGCAGTAAAGATGTATTTTACTTTACACGCTCGAGATTGATAACTAGCTTTAAACGTTAACTTTTACAGCACATTTCACAGTGTTCATCAGAAAACAGTACACAACTGAGTAGACATTTTAAATCACATAATTGAAACCTGAAAGGGGACTTTCATGTCTAAATATTATTGTATCAGCATTGAAATTTATGATACTGGAAATGTGATAAGTTTTGCTATTACAAGCCACACAATATTCACTTTACATACTGTTCACATACAGTACATACTGTTCACCATAGTTAAGGTATTAAAAAAAAWGATATCAATCACTTAATTACCATTTTGCACCCACTATTCATAATTATTGCATAGAATCACAAAACATTAGAGATCAGAAGAGACCTTGAAAGCTCATCTAATCCAGCCACCTTTGCGCAAGCGGGGTCACCTAGAGCAGGTCACCTAGCACTCAGACAGAGAGCTTTTGAGCACCTTCAAGGATTGAGACTCCACCAGTTCTCTGGACGATGGCCAAATCCATTCTACAAAACCTTTAAAAAAATATTCCTTTATTTGACCCCTTTGGCAATATTGCCATATCAGCAAAGGAAAAGTTACTTCCAAGTTTAGAGCTGTATTTCAAGTTGAATGGCACACACAACTCTGTGCAAACATCTCAAGAAGTTCTTAAATAAGCCTCACCATGTACATTAACGAGACTACTATTGAGACCACATTGCTAAATACAGTACCCACACGGCCTTTTGCCAGGACAGGGTGCTAACAGACGCCAACAATTGCCCTTGGAGCACGTTAGCATGCATGAGAACAGCACTGAGCCTGCCCTTGCTATTCAGCCTGAACTTTTTGCCTTTGCTGAATATCCTTCCCTTCTGGGATTCCAAATGGGTATTATCAGATTCTTAAACAGTTATGCTCCTTACTGAGATAAAAAGAATTATTAATAGAAAAATGCACTGCTAGTATATTTATTCCCCTAATTCATATCTGCAAGTATTATTGACATCGTTTCAGCTCACATTAATCATGAAATGCTTTTGCAGAAAATTGCCTCTGAATAAAGTGTCTTGGAGTCAGTTAAAAGACCCCCAAATATTTGCATGGGAGCAAGCAGCCCATTTGAAAATCACAAGTCTAACACTTACCATCCCCTTGCAGGCAGAGATGCAACTGAAATGGAAACAGCTTTTCAAAAACAATAAAGCCTAAGTACAACTCAATTTTAATGAGAAATGGAAAAACAGTACTTTGTTGTTTTAAGAGCAAAATTACTATTTTTTTCTAGAAATATCTAAATATTTACAGAAGACTACAACCATTTTTTAATATAATCTCCCTAGCACCATCTAATTTCTATCTCTGTATGCATTTATTTAAATATCAAGGAACTAATAAGATGAAAAATTCAAAGCTTCTTACATTGAAAATGCATCATAATTAATTTTCCACTTGTAATGCATGAGTTATTAATCTAAGTATAGCTGCCTTCACTTAGTGAGAACTCATTAGAAAATGAGTTCGATTCAGAACAGTTCTGCTTCTTTTACAATGCTCAAAAGCAA
The DNA here is from genome assembly GCF_003342845.1 of Nothoprocta perdicaria. Taxonomy (NCBI): domain Eukaryota; kingdom Metazoa; phylum Chordata; class Aves; order Tinamiformes; family Tinamidae; genus Nothoprocta; species Nothoprocta perdicaria. Next base: position 38,484 of record NW_020455840.1, on the reverse strand, counting down.
CAAAACTGACACTGATACCACAAGAGTTTTGTCACTGACTGTTTCAGAAGACAGATGGACTCTAACATGTTTTCCATTAAATAATGCTTCTTCCCAACATCTGAAGATTGCTTATTGCATTTTGGGACTACACTTAGTAAAATCAAGTGCCTTGGAAGTCTTTGATAATGTGTATTTTATATGTTTTGCTTTTTGGTATCTAAAGCCTTCTGTCTTTCTCACATTCAGTCCCTCTGAAAGTAACAGACTGATCAATTTAATAATACTTCTTTCATCACTGTCAGTAATAAATCATGCAATTCAAACTTTACAAAACTGATTTTCAGTGTATACTGTGATACATGAGGCTTCTTTGAAGTAAAAGATACATTCATCCCTCATAATCTTATATTTAACAGTTGTTTTTGAGCCTGCAACACCCATTTCAAGCAATACACATTACTTCAGAATTTGGCTTCTTGACCTCAAGAAAATCAAACCTACAAGTCTAAGGGAAGAAGATATGGTGACAGGAAAAGCAACTATAAACTGCCGGTGGATACTGAAGAGTGGCATCTATGTCCTTTGATGTGAAAGCTACAATGTGAGCCAATGCTAACAGAATACAAGTGCATTCAACTCCTACCATCTTCTACTTCATCTTATCTTCATTTCTCATTTTTAGGAGGAAAATGGAGAGGGATTTCACTGTATGTACATAATCACTTTTACAGTTATTAGCTACCTAATACTTAGCAAAAATACATTTCAAACTCCTCAGAAAAGAATCCCACAATATCAAGAGTAGCTTCCTGTAAACCTTCAGAGTCTTATCTCAGTGAACCGCTCTACTTCAAGCTATGAAGAACATAGAGAACTATTGGCTGAGAACTATTACCAAGTTCCCAATACTGTGCATAAGATCAACCTTCTTTAACAAAGACGGTCAAATACATTAAACAGCAGAACTATGCAAAAAGCAAGTAAGAAACACTTGGCAATGCCTATCATTTTGACAGCTATATACACTAAAATGTATTTATTTTTTTCCCCTCTTCCAGCCCACCACCTTGGTGAGATGAAGTATTACAGCATTACCAAGCATGTTATGGTGAACTTAAATAGTTCATCCTGAATGAGGATAACTCATTTGAAAAATAACGCAAACTTTCAACCTATGCAAAAGTCACATTTCACCATCCTTCTGATGTAGCACCACAGAATTAGAGCATCCACGTAGAATACAGAAGAGAAGATCTGAACTTCTCTTTCATAACTCTATGGAAGAGGCTGTAACCACAATGATTCTTTGGAAGAGAGAATGACAGATTTATTACTTCCATACTATTTCTCTCTATTAATCTATGGAGAGATAATGACTCCCAGAGTCTTAGACATACCTGGAATGAAAATCAAATATAGAACTGTAGAGATGGCTGTAAGGAACATATGGAGGACATCTAGTACAATCTGTTCCTTGAAAACAGGACCATCACCACAGTAGGTCAGCTCAGCTATGATTTTGCCAAGCTGAGTCTACAATGAGTATCACCTTTGACTATTAATGTCTCTTGAAAGGAAACTTTCTTAATCTAAATCACATGCATTACAATGTCATGCCATTCTGACTGTATTTACTTGCTTGATATTCATTCCCGATATCCATTACAAAAAGAAAGAAAAAAATCCCTCTGATTTTAACAATACTCTTCCTGGACAGTAGCTCTACCAGATTCAAAGGCAAAGAAAAAGCAGTTATGAGTAACTATGTCCTGTGATATAAGGCTGATAAAATACAGCATAAAACCAACCCCTTCCACTCTGCATATTATGCAGGGCGAAAGTCACGTCTAATGAGTCAGAGAATTAGAAACTTATGCCTAATGTTGTCTAGTAAGCCAGTATCTTCAAGCAAAGAAGATGCATCTTGCTGCTTTAAGCTCAGAAGTGGCAGCTGCTAGGAAGGATTCCAACAAGGAAAGAAACCCCAGGCAAGGAAAAGTTATAGCCACGACACACACTTTGAAGAACTCAAAATATTGCTGCCTAGAAAAATAAGCTATATTAAAAGAACATACTATTGGTGGTGACTGTTGGAAAGAGCCCTTGTCAGCAGCCCATGAGATTGTAAGAAGACTAAATCATTTGGCACCTAAGGTAAAAAAACACAGAACCTGAATAAAAGACTCAGTGATTCTATGAAAATACCCTTCTGTGACATGTCACTACAGCCTGACCTGGCTTTTATCATTTCACTTCTGAGGGCCTGTTGCTGCAAAATGACTGCACTGACTTGGATACAAAACTAATTAAGCAGTTTAGACATCATAATTTAAACAGCCCTGAGCCTCTCAGGGTCCCAAACCCACTTTGCATATGTGGAAATATATCTTCCTCCAAGCAGTTTTCATTAGCATATTAAAGCTAACATTTCTCAAAGTTGTCTATATTCAAACTTCCACCGAGTACAGAGGTAGTAAGATCCTTCTTTTTCATTTTTAAATGCAAAAATAGCAGAGGAAAATATTATATTGCCTTTAAAAAAATAAAAACCTTTGTATTACCAGGGAACTTAACCCAGTACTGGGAACTTAAAACAGAAAGTTGTCTTACAACTGGGAACTTACAAGAGAAAATCTCACTAGAGTACACAAGAAAAACATCAGCAGTTTTCCATTAAGTCGTTCTCTACTTTTATAAGCAAATGAGGAGCTATATGTAACTGACTGCGAGAAGCCCTGAATATGTGTGTGCTTATGCTTAAATCAACAAAGAGACCCAAAGTCCATAATGACAGAGCAGTCCGAGTGCTTAGAGCTTGAAGGGAAACTCTTAAGATTTATTAAATGATAAAAGGACAAGGCTGTCACAGGCTGATGAATTGGACAGAATAAGGAGACGAAGTGGCACCGTTTCAGTCTTACCAAGATAAACRAGCAAGTTCTACTCATTTCAGCACAGGCATATTGACGTGTCCAAGCAAAATCAATGAAACAGGGACTGCAAAAGCTAGCTTGTCAGAAAATTACCTATCTGGTGGGATGAAATGAATTAAATTAAATAATACATCTAAAACACACTTAATATGAAATGCTTCCTCTAATAATTTATCAATGACTATCATTCTGCTCGAAATCACTGTTGATATTTTCTCCACTTGCAAATTACAACTTACGTTAATATATGTTAATAAAATGTAGATTATATTCTTAACTGTGAAAAAGTTAAGTAGCAGTGGATTCAGTGTATTTAGTGCAATGGAAGTGTGTTCTAAGACTTGGCAATTCTGAGAAATTTGAATTTTCAAGAAAATCTTTCTAAAAAAAATAAGTAGCATAATAAATATCAAACCTTATCCAAAAAGCTTCCAAGAAAATATATTTGAAACCAGTATTGACAGCTTACAAAAGGAGTCTTGCCTGCACATCAAAAGGGAATATTGCCATATTTTTAACTCATCTGACTGCAGCTAAAGGGGCAGTTAATGAAGATAGCCAATTGCAGCAGGTCTCATTGACAGTGATAGGGAACTAGGACTGTTTCTTGAAGAAGTGTCAGGGATGATCCAGTCACTGACAGCTTCTCAGAGACCACATCACTACCCCTGCACAAGCACCAGCAAAGCTCAAAAACATAACCAAGCCCTCAGAAAAGCCAGGACAACTCTACTCATTCTTAGAGTAGTTTGTACTTGTTAGGGGCTGGTTCCTGCAGTTCTTACAAATGCAAAGTGACTAATGATTGCAGGAAACTGAATTCGCTCTTTCCACAGAAAAGGAATCCTACTATATGGCAATTTTATATGCCATAAACCCTATAAGACAGTAATTAGTGGCTAAATATTATCAAAAATTGCTGTCAGACTACAAAAAAGTACCTTTTGCTACCAGCTTTATAAGTAATTTATTAGTATTTTCAACTTGTATTGAAATTGCATATTTGACGCAAAATACTTTACTATCCAAATGCTTTACAAATGGCAGTTTATGGAATTGTGGTATATCACCTTTACAACTTTGTACCAAAGAGAAAGAAAAAGCAAAGCAGGTAGCACTGCGTAACACCCAGAAGTTTTGTTGTCCATAGAGTTCTCCTGACCTTTTTCTTCCTCTCCCCACTTTAGTACTATCCTTGATACAGGGTTTTTCACCTGGCAGTGTAAACACATGTCAGATTAATCCACTGGTTCAGGATTTGCCTTTATGTCACCAAGTGTATCTTAAATTGAGTAACAGGATATAAGAAAAACAAAAGGTGTCAGATCACAGTACTCTGGAGAAAAGCTCAGGTTATATTTTGGTTAGAAACAGCACGAAGCGAAGTACTCAAGTATAGGCAATATCCAGAGGAAATGCTGAACACAATAGCACAAGAACAATAACTCTAAAGTGACTACAGGGGGGAAAAAACATTCAATTTAAAAGCAGAAAAACTTTTGATCTTAGCATCTTCTTTCAGCTTTCTGAACATCTGTCCTATAGAACTGTTTCCGTATGATAATTTAAAGCAAAGCTGCTTAGAGATGCTATATATGCACTATGAGTTTGGTCTGCTATCATAGTAATCTGCCATAAATCCTGCCCAATTCAAGCTGGCACGTCACTGCTGTCTTTATTGCAGGCATCCTCCCTCTATCTAACGCTTTGCAAGAAGGCTTAAGGAAAAAGGCAATTCAACCTGCTTTATAATCTCTAAGATTTTGTCAATGCCAAAGGCAAAAAAATCTAACTAGAAGCTAAGATAATTTTGGATGACCTGTGTTTTTCCTCAAGTGTGGAAAGTCTTTAGAAGACTTATTCAGTGTTTGTGGCAGACTATTTCCAAAACACAACAGCTGTTTAACTAGGGCTACAACAGGAAGATTCAGCACCAGCTAGGTTATGAAAGGTAAATGCTGGTTAGTTGCAGTTCAATCCATCAGAAAACAGGCCAGATTTTGACACCAACAGCAAATTACGTCACTTATAAATTGACATTATTAGATTTTTGCTTGTTTGCTTGCAATTTCACTGTTAATTTAAAAGGCTGAATGATCATCCCAGAAAACATAAAAAAGTCACTCATTATCTTATGGCAGAAGAGTACCTAATTCCAGATAATTGTACTGTAACAGCTCTTTTGCATTTTTCATTCTCTGGGAAAATTGCCTTCTTTTCATGATATTGTAGAACCCCCCATCTGTTATTACTGCTCATTTGCATTTTAATTTTATGAGGAATGTCTTCCCCAAAAGCAAACACTTGAGTTTCTCTTCTTAGAACAGGAACGGAAGCGTTCATTTCCAAAGGCAGATAAATGCCACTGATGTCTGTTTATATATGTAACAGACTGCGAACGCAAGCGCAGGCAGGAGCGGACAGGTTCTCAGTTTTTCTGTATGACATAACAGTAAAGCAACAGCATCTTGGATTAAGTTTCTATATCACTATCACCTATGACCAGGTGATCYCTACTTAGCCACAATAAAACTAGAACCTACCCTAATGAAAAGTCAAGGCAACATGACTTCCTCAGAGCACCAACCAGCAACAGGTTAGAGGTCAAACACAGCACTAGATTCCAACTCTAACAAATTCCTGAAGAACTCATGGAGAGAAAACTGTGAGAATTTGTGCAGAAATATGCCACCTCACACAGACGGATGAATGCTGCAATTTCAGATTTGTATCTGTAGATTCATGTTCAGCAGGTCAATATAGTACCACCATTGCTAAAAAGCAGTTTTATTTAAACTTTTTTTTTTATTTAAGCTTTAAGACATTATCATCATCTGAAAAATAATCTGTCTTTTTCTTCTCTCCCTCCTTTTTAAAACTGTTCTCACAAGTCACAGAGTTATTACAAGACCATTTGAAATTTCTACCAAGAACTACCCAATTTACATAGAGGCCTTTTTTGCAGGGGCTTTTTTTTAATCTCTCTCTCTCTCTCTCTCTCTCTCTCTCTCTCTCTCTCTCTCTCTCTCTCTCTCGAGAGAGAGAGAGAGAGAGAGAGAGAAATTTATAAAGTTGCTCTAAAATGCTTGTGCCTTACTTAATCTAGTAATAGCTGACTTTTCAGCAGTCTCCTCCAAGAAAAAGCACATTCTCTAAATTCAGTACCTCTACAGGACATGTAAAACATACAGATACTAATCACAGAGGATTTGGAATACTTAAAAAAAAGCATCCTACTTGGGAAGGGGGAAAAGTTCAGAGAAAATCACATAGTAATAACACAATTAGAGTAACGACTTGTTTATGATCACAGCATAAAACTTCTAGAGAAAAAGTCACTGGGTAAGCAAACAGAAAAAAAAATCCAAATTAAATCAGGCACTGAGAAATCTGTAATCAACCATATATGTGCACTGTGGTAAGACAGGAAATCCTGCACATCTGCCCATGGTCATTGCATCTACCACATCTGCCCCATCTGATATGAATGGTTGACAGATTTCATTATTTAAATACTCACTTTTGGGAGTATTTAAGGTGTGAAGGAACGAAAACAGTTGTACTTAACTGTTCACTAATCCTAAGCATCCCAATGCTTACTTTCTCTGACCAACAAATGATTTCTTGAACTACTCATGTGTTTTAGCTAGCAACATGGCTTTAAAAATAAGAAAACAATTTTTAAGTAATATCCGATTGATTTTATCTTTTCTGTGAAAAGAGATAATTCAGTTCAACATGCTTCTGGAGTTGAATCCTTAAAAGGTGTTTTCACTGGACTGTAACTTGAAAAAAGTAAAAGTGCAAATAAATTTTGTATATACTGTAGCTCTAACATTTTTGCTAGTGTCAGCATAGTGACTGTCTGGAGCAACATTGATAGCCATACAAATAATATTTCTGTAACTATGTTGAAGGTATAGAGATGAGCATTTAAAATTTCAGAAAACACACTAACCTTACCCCATACACATTCATATCCACATCACCAAAATAAAACCCTTTCTGTATGACACACTAGCTGTTTAAAATAATTATCCGTATTTCATACACAAAAATGAACAAAAAAGTCAACATTTTCAACATCAAGAACATCTGCTCTTTATTTTTCAGTTTCACCTGTCAAACAACTTTTTTTTTTTTAAAACACTTCTGCAGATGTTAATTGGATATAAAAACCTGAGCCTGAACATGTATATGCCATTATGCTCTTTTTTTTTTTTTTTTTTTTTTTTTAATTAAACAACACAGTTTCTATCTCCCCTAGTTTAAGATTGGTTAAGCTGCTTACAATTCCCAGTTTTAAACCTAGTTTTACTTTTGCCATTGCTTGGTTGGCAGTAAAAATGCAGTTTAGTTGCAAGATTATTCGGCATTTATAACTTTAAAATTTACTTTGAGATTGTAGTAAAGGAAAAATAAGTACCTGTAGCTGTTCAGAAAGAAAAGAATCTTGTACCACCAAAATAATTTTTTATATGCATACAGACGCTAGCAGCTGAAAGAAACAACTCATAAGTGAAGCTTACATGTCATGTATGAGCAGATGTATTACTAAAACATTAGATGCTGTGGCTATTCTGGCTCATCTCCTAAAGATAATTAGGGTCAGGAACATATGTTTTCTTAACCTCTTACAAATGTATTATGAAATGCAAGGAGTAAGCTTTTATTTTGCAGATAATATAAAACTGAATTTGTCAGATGACAGCTGTATCTCAGGGAACAGTTTGCAAAAAAGAAACTAATTTATGTGCAAGTGTTTAACCCAGATTGATTACACTGCCAAGTAACAYGTCAATTGCTCAAGACATCTAATTTAGAGCCTACAATAGGTACTTTACTAAATTTTGCATTCATCTGTCACAGCTGTGTTCAGCAATTTGACCCTGATTAAAATTCAGGCAGTTCCTTTCTGTGGCAAGTCTCTTTGATATCCTATTCATCTTTGTAATTTCAGTAAAATCAGGACCAGGGGCATTCTCGCCTCAGTTTATTGTACGGATTACCGGTTGCCTGCAGTCCCTCTCTCTAGCATCTCAGCACAAGGGACTGTTTGTATCAGACCCTCCCACGACGAGTCTTTCAGGAATGAGATGAAGAGCTCAGCAAAATAGCCCTGTTCCAACTGCAAGSCCACATGCAGCACTACAGGCAAAGTGAACCAAATCTCTTTAGATCATACCATATGGAAAGTCATTTTCTAATCATATGGTGAGTCGAGTTTGAGGAATTATATCTGATTAGGAGAATCTAGAAAGCCAACCTGAGACTCTGAAAGCACTGACATTTGTACAGAATTACACAGTCCACCTTACAAAAACAACAGGGAAGAAAATGGGAATCTAAGAATTTCCCTTGTTAACCATTTATGTACATGTGCTGTGGTTGCACCAGTGCTGTCACCTCCACGAGTTAGTTTTCTGTTTGCTGAGGAACAAATGAACTTTCCATTTAGAATCCTAAAACATTAAAGTAGGAAGAAGACTGAAGGTTTTGGCAAATGTCAGACACAGAAATCCACAAGCAATGGGTTTGTAAATTAACAGCTGAGGAAAAAAAGAAAGGAAAAAAAAAAAGGAAACTGGACCATGGCAAACCATTAATATTCTTCCACTTGCTGCCAAAACAGCAAGCAAACAACACTGAAAATGATGGTAATCATTACCCATTAGAAATGCAGGGAAAATGCTCAAAGCCTCAAGAATGTTTCAAGTGCAGAGAACAAATGATTGTCAGTTTTAGAATTTCCACACCAACAAATACTTTTCCTCAATCATATATTTTTAGCAATTATGGATTTTTAAATACTAATACGTAAAGGAATCATATTTTTCCCTTGATATTACGGATTTTTCCATTTTAGAACAGCAATCAACACAACAGGAATTGAGAAGCCCAGGATCAGTAGCTGAGGATGCCAACACTACCCAGCTAGGCCAGCTCTGTTTTCACTAATAGAATCTTTGGCTGCTACATCATTAGTGCACCCCCCAAAGCCACACAGAACAAAATCCAACTACCCAGAGACAGAGTCTTTGCAATGTCACTTCATTTGGATCAGTCACACTGGCCAAGAGAGAAAAATAAAGAATGCTCCAAGCTGTGGTACATCTGCTACCTATAAATACTGTGAGAAAGAGAAGGACAGATGTAAAAGTCTCTCCACGCACTCCTGCCAGGAGGCAAGTGCCAGCACCAAGTGGAGTATTCCCAGCAATAAATGTCCGTAGCTGCCAAGGCAAAGGCCCAGCTTGCCCTGCTTGTTCGTGTGGAGAAGTTGGGCACTCAGACAAACACAGAAGTCGTATCTGACCATAGAAACAGTTCAAAATATACATATACCTGATTCCATTCACGTAACCTGCATTTAGAATTACTGATTTTTACCATCGCCTCTCAATTCAATCGTGTCTTTAAAGAACCCAGGTTAGTAAGTTTTTATATTATATTTAATCAAAGGAAAGGTGAGCAACAAGTGTTTACAAACATCTTTTTTCTTGAAGTTCAATTCTCATGTACAATGATTTCACCATTCCAAGTTACATGTTTTTATATTAAATGTTCACCTTCTCTTTTTTTTAACCTTTTAGCAGAAAAATTCACTTACAAGCTGATCTTGCAAACCAACACATTTTTGGGCACCTTTGAAAGGAGCTGTTTTCCAGCATCAACTGTGATTCAAAATAAACTGTTTCTTTTTATGAAATCAAAAGCAGTCTTTCCATTAGGCAGAACACTGCCCCAGGGTCCATTAGCTGCAACACAACAGTGAGAGTTAGGGCAGCAGGCAAGAAACCACTAGAGAATCTACAGCAACAATGACATTAGAGTACGCCCAGAGGCTGTCAGGTGAGGATTCCCACTCCCCACAGGTCAGAATGGAATAGCCTGAATTGTAACCATCACTATAATGTTCACTAACAAAAGCAGCTATTTGAAAGCATTTAAGAGACAGGAGTATGAACGAAGATTCCCCTTGCTGCCCGAGTTAAAACATGGTGGTAGTTCTGCACTGCAATAGGGTTTCATTAGCAACTGTAATTAATTGAGAGAGGTCTAAAATATCAAGCTTTCTTGAATGGTCATTTAATCAACATTTTCCTCTCTCTTTTTAGTTCCAGCTACATATATAATAAACAGCAACAACAATGCATGGAGCCATTTTGCACATGCAGATTTGAAGAATACCACGATTTCTTCCCGACAGTGCAATTATCTGCCAGGAACAGTTATACAATAAAAATTGTTTTACATGAAAAAAACACTAAGTAGGATTTCATGATACTATATTAAATTACTATCTTGGTCTATCTGATTACAAGCCTTCTTTGAAAACTGCTGCTTCCAGCGGAGCTGAACAATTGTGCACAAAAAGAAGATGCCCCAAGAGCCTGGGAGCTCCACAGGGCAGGCTAGAAGCACCGAGCAGGGTGGGAAGGCTCTGCAGCAGCACTGGCTCCTGGGCCACCTCCTGGGCTGCCTCAGCAGGAGCACAGATGCAGCTGGGGAGTATTTTGCATCTGTTCCAAAAGCCTTTTCAATCTGAAATTAATCTACAGCTCAATAAATATTTTTAAATATCTTCTTTTATGATATCGCTCCTTCCTTCTTCAGCATGCACTGCAACTTAGATAAGCGACTGACCGCAACTAGGGAGGAACTAAGGGATTCTGGAACCACTGAGGGTGGGGAAGAGGGGGGAAATAATTGGCAGCATAATTATTCATTTGGCAGGAAAGAGGTAGAAAGAGATGAAGCTGAGAAAAGCCAATAGGTGTTGTATGCAATTAGAAATATAGCATTATAGCTTAAATGGATAATGCAACCAACCTAAGTTTATTAAAAATAAAAGTACAGTATGTACATGAAAGCTCTCCCACACACAGAGCATATGGAATGCTGTGTTCACATCGGAAAGGATTAGAAAAGCAACAGTGAAAATGACTGACAGCTGGAGAGACTGCTGTAGAAATTAACTTACCAACATGATTACTGACAGAGAATATGAATATTTAGGTGGCACAAGGGATGTCCCTGATGATAGGAAGATGAATGGGACGAGCTACTAGTTTTCCTCTTCCCCAATATTTTTTTCTAGAAAATAGCAAGTCATAGAAAGTACAACACAGAAAATGATGCTTTTCATCCAAGCACTGCTGTGATGAAAATGCTAATGTTATAAAAGCATGCTGCCTGTATTGCTACCTGCTGTACAATGCTTTTTCGATACCTTTTTCTTCTAGATGAGCATCACTAAAAGAAATACTATCAGTAAAGCCTTTGAGCAGATCTGTGGTGTCCTGAAATAAAGGGCAAAACACAGTATTTCAAAGGCAAAACACAGTCCTTCCGGTCAATACTGAAAACAAAATTACTTCTGCATGGTGGAATATGGAAATTCCACCATGCAATTCTGACTGCATGGTGGAATAATCAGTTTCTTTGTTGACTACAGATGTGTTTCTATCCTTTGAACCTGACATCTGAAAGTTTCTTTCACATGATCCTCCCATCCCAACTCCCAGGACGCAGTATTTGAGTAGAACACTGGAGATTTAATTTACTTATATTGATTTATTCACACTCTTCCTAAATAATTGCTCTAGGCGTTTATAGACAATGTGTAAAGACATAATGACAAAAGAGAGGTTGATAATCCCCATCCAATTGTTAATTAACATTTCCATCAACAGCCACTATCAAGAGGGGGAAAATTCCTCAGTAAATTACTTCCACCACAACCATCTATTTCAGCAGGTGTTAAAATTAATTACAGACCTCTGCTTCTAGCTACATATACCTCAACAACAAAAGCAGAGCTATATTATCCTCTTGATGACAAGGGGTGGCAGGTACCAGCTCAGGACTTTCAATACACTGGAAATCGATACAAAAATCTGACACTATTAAACCCAGATCCTGATCACATATTCTCATAATGTTGAGATRCCTGCTGCAAACATACATCTTCCAGAAGCAAAAGCAGGAAACACATTCTGAGGAAGGAATGAACATTTGGAGAATATTATTCTAAATCTTTGAATATTGGGCATCCTAAAAGCTGAACCAAGCTATCCCTATACCTACTGTTCACATGACAGAATCAGGATGGCTGAAATAATTCTGGGAAGTAATTTAAAAACATAAACAATGATGTATATCAATTAGATACCACAGCTAAATGTTTCAGAGTATCATTTATTCAAGAGTCTGGACAGAAATAAAGGTACTTCATGGGGGGAAAAAAAAGCTTAGAAACTGCTTACATACTCTGCAGCAATTGATGCCACATATTTGTATGTATTCTATTTAGTAAAGTCAGGAATATACATGCATGTTTCCTCCATCTTCTCCAATTCTTGACATCATCGAAGTTGCTAAAATAAATGGAGATTTAAAATAAGCTACATGGCTATTTACTGTTCTAAATTATTTAGATTATTTCTATTTGTTCAGTGTATACCTTAAACCTAGCATCATGAATGCTCTTCCATTCCAAATACTTCATCCCATAGTTGATTCAATAGATCAGGAATCACAAAAACTCATTAGACCAACTAATTAAAAGAAAAACACCTACTAAAAAGCCCATGAGAATCGCAGTGTCTGCTGACACCAAAAAAGGAATAGGCTAAGTTTTGGAAGACTCACAGTTTACCCCTTGTGCTTCAGAGAGAGCACTGGCTGCAGGAGGAAGCTTGTGGAGCAGGACAGAAGCAGGGAGGCTTCCACGTTTGAGCTGTCCCCTGAACTTCCCCTAGGCTCAGAGAGTTAATCCAACACAAACTAAACAGTGCAGCCCTTTTGCAAGCCATGGACTAGGTGTAAAACAGAATTTGGTCCAAGTCAAGAGGCCCTCTGACTATAAATTCTCTTCCTTGCATTTATTTTGCTAAACAGAATAACTGCCCTTTTATATACTTCCCTTCAGAGATAAGTGACCGTTAACAGCAACATCCTTCTCAAATAGCTTATTCCTAAGAGGAAGATTTGTAGATAAAACTTAAACATGTTTGTCCTTTCCCTCTCCTATCAGAGACATCCCTGACAGATCATTTGCTTTTGAACTATTTCTGCGAACTGTGTAAGGAGAAATGAGATTAGGCCATTTGTTAATTTTGTTGACTCATCCAGAATGGGAAGGTTATTACATTAATTTGTATTTATGTCATAGCACCCATTTACCCTACCCCGCCTGCAGCAGTGTAACAAATGATAATGACTACTCAGCCATCAGGCTCACAAATACTGCATTTTCAGTGTAATTCTATTAAAACTAATGACGGTATTAGCTCACCCTTCCTAAAGAAAAAAAATGTCCAGATGACCATTAAAATGACTTTGTGAAGTTTATATTAAAAAAAAAAAAAGTGTTTGCCAAAAAACAGACTATATTCTTGATGAAAGACCATTTTTCTGACTGCTGAGACAGAACTACCTGGCATTCAAGCTGGCACCCTGCTGCTCGCCATCCTCCTCTGCACGGTACGTTGTTCCTTATTTGCCTCTACTCCCACTGCCATAATAAACACTAAAACCCAATCTGTGCTCAGAATGCCATTCGGAAAGAAAGGGGCAGGGGAAACACTTTCTGCAACTGCTGTATTAACTATATTTGCCCAAGCAGGACTGCAGCAGAGTTCTGTTTTGTTATTCTCCAGGTGCAACAGTGCTGCACTGCATAAAGCCGCCAGCATTTTCCTGTAATGTGCCTGGCATGCTCCACTGCAAAGCTTAGAAAGCGGTATTTAAAATGGCAGGCTACTGAAGTGCCAGTTTTTAATTGCTTGAGCAGCAGAAAAAAAAGTGCGTTGAAGTTAATTGTTTTAAAAATACTAAGTCTATAGATGTAAGGAATCTGTATATGTCTACCAAGGAATTTATGTGCATGTACAAATGGATACATGCAAAACGACCAGCCCAAGGAAATTAAGACATATTCCTGAAAGGATATACTGTTGAAACTCACCCCCACACCAACAGTCAGCAAGTATTTCTTTATAAGATTCTAAAAATTCCTCATGCAGTTGATGAAATTCAGTCTTTACTGTACTTGGACAGCAGTTGATTTGGCTATTTTTAAGAACCACCTGGAACAGTTACTTAAGTTAAAGGATGTTTATCTCACATTGCTAATCATCTTTTATTAACATGCCATTACACAAAGCATCTATATTTCAAGACTAAATTTTATTTATAATCAAAAATTCTATAGATGTTAGGAACTGAGGCGTATCAACATCCCAACTGCTGAAGGCAAACATTCATCTCAGCACTACGAATAAGGGTATTTCATTACTTTTTCTCTCCTTGGATGCTGTACATTTGCTTAGCAATGGTAAATACCAGTAATTGACTTGTGGGAAAAGCTCATTCTAAGGCACATTTTCCTTAGATGTTATAAGTACGTGCTTAGATCCTACGGTTTGCAAAACAAGCTGCTGAATGTGTGCATACAACTGACACCAGAGATCTCAGGAGAAGGTTTTTGAATAATATCAAATATCAATATGGCATTTTGCATTAAGATCTAAAACATTCATGACTGAAGCTACCAGATAACTAAAAAGCACTGAAAATTCTAAAACTTTTTTTTATAAACAACACTATAGACACCTCTGGTCCTTCAGAATATTATTTCCTTTAAAAAGGCTAACTGGTTCCTATAAAGCTTTTGGGGCTTTTTTGACTGTGATTACTGTCCTTAAGAGAAAGTTTTACAGCAATATTCTGCACCATCAAAAACATGCAGCTTAATAAAATGAAAACCCAGCCCTATTAAGGCTCACATAAAAAATAATTACAAAATTCACATGACAAGTAGAGAAAATCAGGCTGTCATCTGTTTTAACTCTGGCAATAATAAATGAGACTTCATTAAGCCCTCACCATTAGAATTAAACAATCTGTGATTTATGAGCAAAAATGAATTTAGAGGAAGAAAATATCATGTTGTCTATGTTAATCCATCATTGAGGGCTGTACCTTGATGTTGGAAACCTGGAAGATGAGCTAACTTTTTGAGAGCTGAGTAGAAAAACTGGTTGTGTCTGGAAAGCCCCTTCTCCCACTGTGTGTTTGAATTTAATTAATGGAATAAATTCACTTGATTCATATAAATCCCATTTACTGAAACTAAAACAGACAAACTGCAAAGACATTGCAAGAATATTGAACCATTTATATAATAGAAAGACTGACGAAGATCAAATACATTGTGACAAATACTCCTGATGTCAAAAAAAAAAATCAGGTGACACTGTAGTTCGCAAGGTCTCAGCCAACATCTAAGTCATGATAAATCTGAGGRCAGAATACATCAAAACAGTCTCAAAAATAGGAGGAAAAGCAAAAATCAAATTCATAAATATAAAAAGAGATATGTTGCTAACTCCAAAGTACATACACTTTCCATATACTTTTCCAATGATTTATCTATTTACACTAGAATTCCTTTGGGGCAGAAACCTGGCCTGTCTTTCTAAAAGACTTTTACAACGCTTTAGGTGACGTCTAAGCGTTCTGGTATGTGATTTTGTCTCCTCCAGAATGCCCCATTTCTTACAGCTGCTTTTGCTCAGGGGATACAGAGAAATGCCAGAGGGGAGTAACCTAGTGCCCCATCCTCAGGAAAGGTTGACATTGCTCTGCCAGAGCACAAGGGGATGGAGGTCAAACTGCATCTCAGAGAGCTAAATTTATTTTATTTGAGGGGATACCTATGTGAAGCCATGTGTGTAATTCTGCATCAAGAGTTAAGTATTAAAAACTTTTGCATAGGTTTCTACTGCTCGTATTCATTTCTCTTCACCAAAACTTGGCCAGAAGATCCCTTTGCTTGTCACTGATATGGAGGGCAGCAGCAGTGCTCCATCAACAATGCTGCACAAGAAACAGATTAGGACACAGTTTTGTGTCCAAAGAGAAGAAATGCCAGCTATGTTTTTAATACTTATTTTAACATCCAAGAGCCTCCAGTGCATCCAGTGAATCTTATTTATTAAAAAAGACTGAAGTGACAGATAAGAATAATCCCCTATAGTGCATATTTCAGGTATCAATACTATGTTAAACAGGTGCTGTCACACTTTCGTGCACTAGCCTCCCCCTGCCTCTTTTCTCCATCCAAATTAACAGCATCCATTTCATCTTCATTTCTGTTATTCTTTGGGATATGTTTATGTTTAGGGGAAGTCATTACAAATAGTAAAAGAGTCCCCAATTCACAGCTCTAACTTGCAAACAAACTTTAGCATAGCTACAAAACTCAAAACCGGATCAGTAATGGGTCCAGTAGAATAGATGCTTTAAAATATAAATAATTTATCCCCAAATAAAGTGTTCTAATGACTTATGGGAAAAAGGGCCTCTCTTGTTTGTATAAATTATCTAGGTCTTATCCTGACCTAGGCTAGCTATGCCTAAGCATCTATTGGGGGGGGGGGGGGGGAAGTATCCTTGTTGTCCATAGTGCTATCCCAACATTAAGAAACATTAAGACAGTAGACAGTCTAAACCATGCCAGCCATGCAATCTGCTCTTCTTTAAAAAATATTAATGTTTTAACTATGATTTGTGTGAAGGCCTCCTATAAAAACAAGAGGGGAAAAAAAGACAACATTTTTATGATAGTTTGATCTATAACAGGGAGAAAAATATAGTACTCAAGTTACTTTATCTTTTAAATTACTTTTTCTCTATTCTGCATAAATCATAACAATATAGTGAACCAAACATGAACAAGTCAGCACAGCAGTAATTTACTGCTCAGCCATGTAAATGCTATATATGATATTAAAATTGTTTGATGGACACTTTTTGCATACAGCTTCAATGAGTAAAATACCATATTAACGGAAATTTTTCATACTTTTTTTAGAAGGTAGGATGTTTTCCAATTCTCATGCAGAAAAGAAAATTTGTTTTTCAGTTTAACAAAGCAATCTCAAGGAGACAAGTCAGGGATAGAGAACAAAGGGTTTTTGTTGTTGTTTTGTTTCAGTAAATACAACTACACTGGTGTGCAGTTATTTGTCTTGCAAACTGAAATCCCCCAAAAATCCCAGTGAGTCTTTTCAACTTTTTTATGCAGATATTAATGAAGTTTCTACTGGTATAAGGCAAGGGGAAATCACAGGTTTCTCTATCACGATTAGATAAACTATGAAGATTACTTGGTGCTAAAATTACTGTTCTTCCCCCACAAACACACTCTCTAAACCTTCCTTCAAATGTCAGGGATGTTGGAATTAAGAATGCTTCTGAAATTTCTATTTCCACCATTTCACAGTTGCATCAGTCATGAAAAAGAAAAAAAAATCAACTTACTTATCCACCTGCCAACACGTCACCTATATTGTTATTCTTTCCTTTGTTCAGGCTACTTTTATAGGTCCTGCAACAGGAACCTTGTTTCCAGCAAGTTGAGCTAGAATTGACCGCTACAGCTTGCTTGCGCTCTGATGTGTTGAAACACTTCATTGCATGACACGCACCTGGCCCAGGATGAAGGCCTGCCAACGGCACAAAAAGGGATGCAGGATATAGTGGGACCCAGGAAGCCAGCTCCTCAGCTGAGGCACTGCTGAGAGATGCCACATGGCAGGAGTATCTTCCTCAACTTCTCTTCAGGGTTTTGGAACAATAAACTAAGAATAGTGGAACAGCAAAGACCTTACAGAGCCATGAAGCCACTACTGTCACCACACGAAAGGAATAGGAGATTTGACTAAATTTTCCCCTGAGGGTTTTCTCTCTCATTTAAACTTCTCAGATATTTCAGGAACTTCGCTATTGGCCCACTTCCTCAGCCTTGGAAAGCTGGCAGCATCACGATCACTTGTGTTAACGTTCAATGGATAACTCCAAGCTTGTTGACATTCCGTAGCCCCCAAACATTCAGCTGCTTCTTAAGCTAATTACACATTTATTTTTTCCAAAGGATTCTGTTTCTTTGATGTCCTTTAAAATTACCACCACAAGAACCCAGTTCTGCAGAACGCCTTTGCAATACTCTCTACTGAACTCTTCTCAGTTTGACAACCAAGACAACCAAAGGTAGGTTGTTGTCAGATAACCAAAGGCGCTTTAGACTTTTTTTTTTTTTTTTTTCCCCAGCAGCAGCCTAAGTTACAGGCAATATGCTCCCTTATTCTCCCTGTTTATAAGTGCAGTTCACCATTACCAATCACTTCTTTTATCAGAAGATTCATCACCTCGAACACTATGCTATTCAATCTAGTTTGGTCAGGGCTGAAAGACACCTAGTCCACTGCCACCTATGATGCTAACAATCTGTTATCACCACAAGGTACAGGGAAAGAAAATTCCATGAGAAAACAAAATCCATATCTGGCCAAGGACTGTTTTTATTGTAGCAATGCACAGGAATCACTGATACAGCTGATGCGGCCATAAGGAAGAACTAATGTCTACCTAGCCCATCTTCTGAGGAGCTTACATTGTGACAGAACTACAGCTCTGCCAAACCTTCTATAAAGCAGCAATAGCCAACCAATGGATGGAAGCACACAGCAAGAACAGGCTTGTAGACTTCTTCTACTTTGCTAGTTACAATAATTGTTGACATTTGTTTATTCAGAAAAGTTTATGTTTTTTCCAATTATAGTAACCTTTTTGTTTAAGTTATTAATATTTAATTAATTTCTACCCAGGTTTTCTAGCACCAGCAACAATAATTCTTTAAAGGAACAATCTGACTTATGTTCTGTACAGGAAATGCACCAAGACATCCAATATGAGCTATTCACAGATCCATTTACTAYAAAATATAACGCACTTGGACAATTTTCTTTAACAAGATTTAGGCTAGTAACTTTATCAACAACAGACAGGAAGGATATTACTCACAGGAATTTCCAACACCGTGGATGTAAAGGGAAAAATGGTATCTAGAGCCAGGCAATAATTTGAGCATTACTAACATACTCTTAGAATTAACTCCAAACTTTTGCAAGTGTTTTGAAAGATACCATCATCAAAACATCTGAAACATCAGTTCTGTTGTAGTACAAAAACTTGTGTTTCCACAAAATAGGGAAGGTTATTTTAGAAACCAGTACTGGTCCCCTGGTACTGGGGGTACTGGAACCAGTACCCCCACTGTCCGGCAGAATGCTATGGAAGATAAGCTCAGTAGGATACAAATAGACTATTTCTAAATTTCATACTTTCAGATCATTCAAGCATCTCTGCATTATGTTTTCTTTACCTGATACGAACTACTAATTTTTAATACTGCATTCAAAAGATCTTGATAATGAAAAATCTGATCCTCTTTAAAATCAACTGATTTCCTGTCTCCATTTAAAAGCTCTCTTTTAATGCCAGGTAGAGAAGATCCATTAGAAAAACAAGCAGGCCCTATAGCAAGAATCCTTTTTTTTCCTGACTTCATGATGAAAGAAAGACTTCAGATTTTGTATGGATCCATTTATGTCCAAAAGACAGGAAACCCACTGTTACCTACTGAGGTTCTCTTTTCCAGTGTTATTCTGGGCTCGTGTTACTTGGGGCCACCTCGCTGGTGGCCTTACTGACTGCTGCCACCTAGCGCAGTCTCTCTGAGAGTCGCTCCTTACACCGGGGAGCGCTTCCAGCCCAGGCTTTTTAGTTATTATCTTGGACAACTACAGACATATAACTGCCTCACATAAAACTACTCATAGTTCTCTGTTCCTAAAGACAAGGCATATTATACCCAAGTTTAGAAAACTACACATGGATGCGAGGAATAATGAATACAGATGTTAGGGCCCTGATTGCACCATTTGGCCTTAAACCGCTGCCGTCACCATAAACCTGCCTGATGAGCTGGGCTCCCCGCTGCCCACCCTGCTCCCTCACTCGGGCGCTGCGAGACGGGCTGGCCAAAGAGGCCCTGCCCTGGTGCCCTCTTACTGCTCAGCACCCTCAGCAGCACACAGGGAGCTGAAGCCTGATAACAACATCCCCATGCTTGATTCAAATCCTTGTGCTGTTTCAGAGAGCCCTGCAACTGCCAATAAAGCGTCTTATCTCTATTTCAGGTTATGAAAGAGCAAGCATGGTGTCAGGTTAAGGTATTCTGCCAAGGCTGCATAGCACTGMGTACTACTGCATGCAACCTGCACCACTGGGTTCCTGCTGAACCCAAGGGCTATGATCACACAGCTGCAAGAAGCTGCTTAAGGAACAGCACAGACTTGGTAATATAGGGGAAAACTAGAAAAAAATCTAGTCTGTAAAATGACAAAAATGTATACAAAATGCTTCTAAGGTTTAAATATGAAAATTCACACACTGCAACATGTAAGAATTGACTTCTTAATGATAATATGAAACTCTTTTTCTATAATTTCATTGCGGGACTGATCTTTTATCCAAACAGATTAGGTTCCATAAACATTTGTAGTAAGAATAAATAAATTAGTACATACACTCAAAGTACTTGTATACATAATATATATTACCATAAGCTGTACACTTTTTTAATACTTTATTAAGTAATTATAAGAATGTCTTCAAGAGAAACTAATTATTGTCAAGTCATATCACTGCTAGGCAGGTTCTTAATAAGAAGATAACTCTGCATTGTAGCCGATTCCAATAAAGGTGGAACAGCAAACAGACTGCCTACAGGAGACTTGATTCATGAAACAGAAAATTAGAATTCAATATGCCCTGATGCCAAGCATTTGCCTCCAGAATAAATAAAATAAAGACTTCTCTCTTACAGGGCATTAAAAATTCTAAGCAAACTACAAAACAGTTTGGAAAGGTGCAGTAGAGACAGAAAAACATCGTTCACTGAAAGAAGCTTGCATAGAAAACATGACATCCATTCTCCAGTGCAATTTATATTTGCTATCAAGAACGGCACATATTATACCTGAATTTCTGAAACACATGAAAGCCCCATCTTGTATCATTTTTCCTTTCTGAAAGTGAAAGATTTTAGTCACATTCTGCAGAGCCACTAAGTGGCATCCATCATCACTTGCTTACTTGAAGCGTTATAAATAAGAGGAGCATTTAAACTTGTTTAAGCCAAAGGCAGAAAAATCCTTGAAGGTTTCTGGGTTTAACTTACCACGAGCCTTCTGACTGTAAAAATGAATAAATAAAGGAAGTCCCCTGGCATAAACAGTCCTGGACTTTATTAAAATTACTGGCTTTGAAAACATATAAGAAAGGTAAACTCAATTAATGGGGAAAAAAAAAAATCACCCTCCCCTTAATCTCTCCATACATTTTCACCTAAACTGGGATATCCTACCTGGTTGCTTGAGAAGCAACTGCACAATTCTAAATTACTGCACGACTGTAAAGGAATATTCATCACACATTAACCATTTGTTATATTAACAGCCAGTTGTTTCCAGACTTCAAAATTTTCACTAAAATCAAAACAATTTGGAGGGCCAACCCAACCAGGTGAAGAGAAGGGCTTTCCATAATAAACACACACACACACACACACACACACACACACACACACACACAAACAGCAGTCTTCATGACAGATTTTATAATAAATAAATAAAAACGAAACCAATCTGTATTTTAGCTTAATTTTCCAGAAAAGGCTTTCTAGGCCAAATTGTCTGTTTAAAAAGATGAGGAGCAACCCTATTGCAGTCACAGGAACTAGTTCTAAGCAAACCAAATAAAGATAGCCCAAGAAAATGAAGTTTTCCAGTTTAGCTCATTAATAGCAGTGAAACAAACATGGTGCTGCTTGTAAATGTATTTCCTGTATTTTCTAACGTAAGTATTTCCCTGGAGATTGCTCTCTACAAAAGATATTAGCTGAAGATCTGTACAGTGTCATTTCAACACCATCTGCTAATTCCAAGAGACAGAAAATAATTTACCATCACGTTAAGTCTTTTCTTCTCACTCCTTAACCACCTGCAGTATTTAAACACACCAGAATTTATATTTTTTCACATCACTTAGGAAGACCAGCTGTTGCTATTAACTGCTGAGGAACTATATTTGGGCAAGCTAGTTGGAAAAAAAAGCAGCAAAAGGTTTGCTAGCATGTGGAGATTGGACTATTAAGAATTCCGACTCCTAGTAGAAGAAAGCAGGCCAGACAGCAATGGTAAATGCTCTTGTTTTAATATGATGCATTTCCTATTAGAATAGGAATTTAAATAAATAATAAAAGAACAGGGCTCCTTACAGAAACTCTTCTAAAATATAGGATCATATAAGACCAAACTCTTCAAGGAAGCAAGTATTTGGTAACATAGTTAAATAGTGTAGGTTGTACAGATATGTCACTTCCTCTCAATTCATTTGAGCTGAAGGTTCTTGAAAATACAATATGAAACATACCAAATCAGCAATCTCAGATTTACGGACACCTTAATTCCTTAAAATCAACTTTTGCAGAGTCAAAAAGTGACTAATTTAGATTCAGCTTCCCAAATACCAGTTGACTGTTTCAAAGTGGTTCAGAGTACGTGAATTTACATTAACCTTTAGTCGTAGGCATAGAGCAAATGTCGGCTTCACTCAGATCAAATTTAAGGTAAATAGCTGGGTGAACAGCTAAAGGCCTTTTCTGAATTTATATTTGTGATATTGCATGAACTTGCAGATACATCCATTTAGTTCTGAAGAACAGGGCCCATACGTGTTCCTATTTACAAGCCAACATTAGTTAGAAAACAACTCTTTTTTTTTTCCCACTGAAATTAGTGATAGAGAGGTTGTAGGATTTTATTTACTTATTGTGAAGAGTTCACTTCAGTGAATCCAATATCTCAATAACCTAACATCATGCAGTGCACTGGGAAAGACGCCAAGCCTACTACCAAAGCAAGGAACATTAGAAAAGTATCTATGATAACCTCCATCTGTTTAAGGCAGCGCCTAGAAAGAAGTAGGCTTTGGGGATAAAATGTAGAACTGGAGAATTTCTTTCTTTTTAAATAATTTGTAAAGCAAAGTTATTTTTGATAGCACATTCATGCTGTTTGATGAAAGAGACAAGTTTTGAATGGTTAACACACACACACACACACACAAAGAGGAAAGAGGGCATAAGAAAGCAGGAACCTACTCACCTTCTTCCCTTCTCAACTACAAACAGCACACTTACATTTTCCCATCTTCCTCCCACAACGTAATCTTCCTTTTCCTTACCCTCTCCTCCCACATTGTTCCAACAGTCATTACCATGATGTTTAACTGATGAAGCAATCACAACAGATGCCTTTCACTGCTCTACATATCTATGTGAACTAAGGAAGGGATCCTTGCGATCTATTCTCTATCCTCTGCCACAGACCCCAAAGCTGCAGTTACAACAGCTAAAGCTGATTAGGACCTAACAAGCCTATCCTATCTACTCCTACCACCTGAATTTCATGAATTTGCCAGATAAATCAGCTCCAGTTCAAAAAGTTTAACAATTCTATGCCACCCTTCCCACACCAAATATTGGKAAGGGCAATGGGCTGGTTGAGGTCAGGTAGAAGAAGACTGACAATTGCAATGAAACCAAATCCTTAATCTCATCCATCAGATGGCATTAAATTAAGCAATCAATCATTTGATTAGTAAAACTAATATCAAATTAACATCACTTTCTGCTTTCCATGGCACAGAAGCGATTAGACATAAATGCTTTGCAGATGGTAAATGCCTTGCATAAAAATCCCGTTTTTTTAATACAGCAATTTATTGTAGAAAAGTCTTCAAGGGCAAGTTATACTCTGGACAACATACAATATTTTAATTACAACCCCAAAGGTATTACTTTAGCTTTTGCTTATGATAAAAATTTACATTTATCATTATTCTTCCTCCTTTGCAATGGAAGACCAGAACATTACACTTTTAAACTCTGTAGGTAATAAATTAGCTGCAACTTATACCAATACAAAGATGTAGGTTTTATATCCATGTTTGGCAGTATCTGGTAGGTACCCTGTTGGAATGAATATCTAAGTAGTTTCAGATAACATTTTAGGAACATTACTGTGAGCCCATTCAGATATCTACCTCCAACTATAGCTTAATTTTCAGACCTAATAAAGAGTCTTAATAAAAAAAGAGAAATAATCTCTCTGCCTGGACTATGCAGTTCTTCCACCAGAGGAGCAAAGAGACACTGTAGTAATACACTGATGTATTTTCAAGGATCATACAAAAGTAGGAAGAAGAAAGCCCCAACTAGTACTACTTTTGTCAACAGTCATTATCCTTAAACATTCAGTGGTTCTAGTGGTTTTCCATAAATTGCCCCTTTCAGAGCATATATGAGGATAGCACCTACATTTTGTGCCAACTACTGAGCGCGACACAGGCACTTGTAATACCACAGCAACCAAGGCATCACTGACGCAAAACCCACCAACAAATTACCCAACYCACTTTCTGCTGCTGGCAGCAGCTGCACAAAGGACCACCTACTTTCTCAGCATCGCAGGAAGAACACAGCGAGCACCCCAGGGTTTATTTTTGAGTTACTCCCCTGGCCGACAGGAAACAATTATGCAAGTGTACATTTCTTATCATAAAACACTTACCTACCTGGGACACTCAAAAAACTTCAGTTTCTCCTCTGTTCCAAAGACAACGGTCTCTAATACCCTTTCAGGGCAAGGAAAATCCTTCATTCCTTTCCTTTGCAGAAGAATTAATGGGAATCGTGGGAGGTCAAGGAACACAGGATTTATAACCCACTGCAAATACTATCCATTGAAGAATAACTCACTTTGCTATCACAGTTCCTTTTTGTCTAAGGGAAGATGCATGGTAATATTTCCATGTCACAGAAAAATTAATTTTTACCAAACTCATTTTATAGAAGAAAATCCATCACAGAAGCTATTTTGTGGAGACAAAATGTACAGTACAGCTAGATTACATGTCAAGATTTGGATCTGAACTTCTGTTAAACCAGCTGCATTTTGCATCCCTTACTCTTCAATAAATACTGCCCCTTCTTGAACTCTAAAGCAGTCTCCAATAAGCTATGGATACTTGAGAACTGCCAAAACACAAACATCATCACACTACTTATATTCAGACTGTGAATTTAATGAATCTCTAATAACTGAGCTGCCTAAGTTAAAATAGTATATCTGGTTACTCCTTGTTAAATATGAACCTCCGTGGTGTAGTGGGACTTTGACCATTTGTAGTTCGTGACAAAAGCAAAAACAACCATCCGATGCAGGCAGTTCCTAAATCCCAATATAGAATTATCATAACACGGCTATGGACTGGCTTTCACTATTTCAGAACTACAGATTCTAAAGTCCAGCCCTACATAATGCACATACTTTATAATTATGAAAATAATTTGTAAAGGCACAATTCATAGGTAGAGATTCCTGCTTACTCATCATTCCACAAAAATATTCTCTGTTCCAAATAGCCATTAGTCTAATGTGAAGCAACTAGCAATTTTACAGTTGCTGGAATCTGTCTAGATTCAAAGTAGATGTGATCTTGATAATTACTGAAATACTTCACTGACCCATTTGCATTTTTATGTCTCAGTAATTGCATTTTCAGCACAGGTAATGCATCATATTAATTTATCTCAGTATAATCATACGCTAGTTTACTACTTGGACTTTATGTATTTAGTTATCCATGCTTTAATCACAATCACACAACCTATGAGTATGAATGCAGTATGAAAATGATCTTAATTTTACATTTATATTAATTCATATAATTCATTTTAATTATAAAATAACTAAAACATTTTAATAATTATTTTAATTAATGAGACGCTTAATTTGGCCATGGCTGAAGAAAAAAATCCTTGCTTTCTGGAACTACAAGTGTTACTGGGCTTCTTTCTCTTCTGGCAGTCAAAATTGAATATGTGGTCCATTACCATTTCTCTTGTTTCATTTTCCTTAGTAGTGCATGCACAAATGATCTGTTACTTAAATATATATTCTCATAGTTCAACAGAATAAACATCCTCAAATTTATTTAAAGAAGTATGTGCAAAATGAAAGCTGCATTAGAGACAAGCTCAGCTCAGACTTGTAAACGTAATTCCCATGAAGTCAAGACCAACTAGTCACCTAATAAAAGCTTCTCAGAGCATTTTAAAGAAATACATACATAGTAAATACACAATAAACTTCTAAAAAAGCACACCAAGATGACAGTGATTTCATTTCTCCAACAAAAATCAAATTCAACAGAAGAACCTGCTGGGACAGTAAAAGAGTAAAATTTGGGAGGCTAACATAATCCTCATTCTCTGTTTTGTCATTACTATCCACTATTTTGTCATCTACTATCCACTCAAATCTTCTAACCCGCTCTCCATCGAAAAAGATCTGTTTTAAGTATTTCTTTGCAATAAACTGTGGTTTTCAGTAAGATAACAAATAGTATTTGATAAGCAGTAATTCAATTAAACAAGACAGATGTAGACAGTGTAAAGAAGATATCTGTGTTTTTTTAACAAGACCTCTGGGRAGTTTAAAGACACAACTCTTACAATTACTGCATATCCAATTATCTGTAACCAAACTCTTGACAGCTAGCACATGGCTAATTATAATAAAAAATATCAAACCAACAATATATATAAAAAAAGGCGGAAAGAAAAAAAGAGAGGAAAACAAAGAGGGGAAAAAAGGAGAGGATATAGAAAAGCTGAAGGATATTGGGCACCTTTGCTAAAGGTGCATTAAGTATGTCTTCTGTACAGTTACTGCTTTTTCGGATCCTACCTGTGTGCTTTGCTTTCTAAAAAGGAACACCTATTCCCCAGTGCCAGAAAAGAATCCAAGAGCCAAATTGAGGTTTTAGAGTTGCTTCTTTTAAGAATAATTCTTTGACTACACTCTTCCAATAAACTCCCAATAACGGTTTCCTCCAGTTTCCATTTGTTTGGGAGAATACAGCTAGCTGTAGCTATATAAAAATTACACAAGAATATTCTAAACTGACAAACTAAAATTTGACATGGAAGCAAGGCTTTAAGGCAGGAATTAAAGATGTGCACTTTGCACTCAGCAATTACCCAGTGCAGGGTTCCATCCCGGGGCTCATGGTGCTTTGGCTCCAGATTCCGTATGCATCTTTGGAGCACTCTCCTCCYCACAGAGGGAAGGCAGGAGGCGGCTGCCCCCACCAATGCCAAATAATCCTGAGCGCTCTGACGACTTGCGCAGGTTGTGGCCACCTCACCAAGGCTGAGTTACCAGTTCCAAGCAAAGACAAAACAAAAACAGATACAGCATCTGCTGCAAGACTGCGTTGYAGTGATATTTCATTTTAAGGAATACATGTAGAAGTAGTATTATAATAATCAA
This sequence comes from Nothoprocta perdicaria, assembly GCF_003342845.1. NCBI lineage: Eukaryota > Metazoa > Chordata > Aves > Tinamiformes > Tinamidae > Nothoprocta > Nothoprocta perdicaria. Next base: position 11,255 of record NW_020455840.1, on the reverse strand, counting down.
GTAGCTTTACAGTTTAACAGCCTAGTTTTTTTGACTTTTTTTTTTTTAACAAATGTCCACCAAGTACCTGCAGCACCTTCACAAAACACACACCACTCTGGCACCTCCTTCAGAACAACCAGCCCTTATGGAGAATATCCAGAGTATTTGGGTATCGAGCTTAGCCTACCCCAGTAGGGCGGCGAGGTGCAGCACCCAAGCACCGTATGGAMCCACCCAACCCAGCACCCTGCCCCAGGGCAGCCCCAGCGCTCGGAGGGAGGCACGAGCCGCAGGGCCCGGTCCTCTCACCCCAGATGTCCCCACACTCACCGCTAGGGCACACGCGGTTGCGAGCGGCCGCCTCCTCGCCTCCCCCTGGGCACGGTCTAACGGTCACCAACGGTCGTTAACGGCCGCGCGGGGGCGCCGCCGTTGTGCGGGGGGAGGGGCAGGCGGCCGCGCAGGGGGCGGGGCGGGGCGCGCGCCGCACCTGCCCGCGGCAGAACCTCTGTACCTCAGGAGAACCCAAACTGCGGCTCCTCCATTCGCTTCAGACAAAACTAAAACCATGGGCGCTTTCGCAGTTAGAAACACCGTGTTGGTTTGTGGATGGGTTTTTCTTTTCCACAAGGGAAAAAAAAGAAAATTTTAAATAAGTTTCATATTGGAGGAGGAGCTGCTACCTGAACTGGCTGCAGGAGTCTGGAATTCCTCCTTCCACTTGTCCATGGGGGACAAGCCGCTGCAGCGGCTGTAGCGCCCACCTCGCCTCTAGCCACAGAAACTCCTCTGGGTGCCTTTAGCTGTGCACTTGCTGCTCAGCTCTTCCCTGGACGCCGGCAAAATTAAGGAGAACTTTAATCCTCCAGCAAAACGCCAACAGCAGAGGCTGGGCCCCATTAGCCAATTCCTCGGTGCTCCAGAACTGTCTGCTCACGTGAAGCCCTAGCAGGTGCTGGGGAAACCTCGACATTGAGCTGCTTTATAAGGAGAACGCTGCAAGAAATACATCATGCCACATAAGCTCATCCTTAATTACTTTATTTTTTACAATAATAAAAATAAATTAGTTATAAACAAAAATAGTTAACATTTTTCCATCAAAGAGAAAATGTATACAATATGAAAAGATGTGATGCTGTACAGTTCTGGTTCAGGTGCACGGCCATGGATACATATTCCTGAACGAGTCAGAAAACAATTTATCTATTTTTCCCCTTAAATTCACTCAATGAAGTGGCTAATCAGAAAGTTTAGMGAGTTGTATTATGGATTTACAGCATGACATATATACATAAATATATATGTAATACCTGTGCTATAAAATTCAATTAAAAGCTAGATTAGTATGATGATAGAGCTGGACAAAATGTGAATGGTATATGTAAATAAATACATATTAGGTCCCTTTTAATAGAAAATTCTGCCTATTCTAAATATTTGAAATATTTTGGTGCAGTGGCTTGTTCCATAGAGACAGCTCAGAATACATATTTCCCATAGACATCTTGTATTTACAAATAACAACAAAATAAGTTATAATAAAGTATATCCTTCTGCCAAAATCAATTACTAGGTTAGGGTCAAGGAGAAATCATTTTACACATATAAAGAAGTTAGGGCTTTTTCTGTCACTCATAGTGCCAGGTTTACTAGGCCACACAGTTAGGGCTCCAGTCCTGGATCCATGGTGTGGAGCTGGAGCCTGTGCCACTTCCCTGGGGCTTCAAAAGCTCTTTTGTACCCACCCCCCACGAAGGCCACTGCAGGACGAGGTCTCAAGAGACCAAATGTAGCATGGAGAAAACAGCAAGCAGCACTGACAGCCTGTCACCAGGAGGTTACTGATTTCTCAGAGGAAATATTTAAGCCTCCCCACAGCAACAGTTTCTCTCTTCTAATACATTAAAATATATTGGAATATAAAAGATTTGTAACACATTCTTAACAACTTGTGGTTGCTGAAAGCTGAGAAGCAAAAGAGCCAAGTTCAGGCCTGGTGTAAGCTCTATAAATGAAATTGTGTCTTCCACCAAGTCACAATTTYACCCACACTATTTCTATTAAGATCTAATAATGCAATAGTTTTCTTTAAAATATACAGAAAAATATATTGGTGGATGATTTTTCATTTCTGATACTGAAAGAATTATTTTACTCCATTTTCRTAACAGAAGCTAATGTAGCCCCCACAAACATATTCTGTAAGCTGTGTTAGGAGTATAGGAAGCTTACTTGAATGTTCAGAATTTCATGTTTTGTGTTACAGACAGACATGCAAATAACACAGAAAGGCTCCTTGAGAGACAGAGAGAATAGAGAAGGCATCAAGTGTATCTACTGAAGCAGGTGGATACATGAATTTTCCTATTTGAGTGTAAACAGGATAATGCTTGCATTTTTGATACAGTAGTGGTTAGCTGTGAGAATAAAGGGCCAATATATACCTTAACAGCTGTGCAATCACAGGTTCATTGCACAGGAATTAATACAGTAGTTATTTTATTGTTACGCATTTGAAGTTAGCCAGCACATAAACAAATCATTGTTTGGGCAGAAATACAGCTCTGTTAATAGCGAGGCTCATTTCTGATGCAGATTCTTAAAACACTCACTGCCAGTTCAGAGCGTTTTTCAGCAATGTTCACAAAATGGATTATCATCCAAAGCACTAAGGGACGCAGCCTGTTGGCCCTCCATATCCAACAGGGGGGCATGGGGAAGATAAGAGCACCTAGCAATGTGAAAGAGTGGGATAGAGATGAATAGGAGGAAAAGCCCTGGAGAGCCCCTTTTTGTACCTATAGAGATCTAGATTACAGAGGGTAGAGTCTAGATATTCTTTCAGAGAGGCATAACCTCACTTTCTGTTATCCATGAGGTGCTTCCAAAACCTACCTCCTTCCCAAACTCAGTGCAGACTGCAGATTTCTAGGTTTGCAACGTAGGCAAAGATAAATTGCAAGCTTTGCTGCCCACTTGGTCCTGTTCTATGTACTCACCTGAACCAGGGCTATACTGACCACTTCTGTCAAGTAAAAGTAAGCTAAAATTAATACATTAATACACAATCAATTTAACATGCTCTGCAAGACAATTTGCTTTTCTTTATAAAAAGGACCAAACTCAGACTACGTGTTGTCATAAAGACAGGATTTAACAAATTACACTAATGTTACACACCAGTTTATTTGTGTAGTAGTCAGCTCTCCATTTGCTGGAGTGCTCCAAGTACTAGGAGGGGGGAGAAAGAGAAGAAGAATAGATCCAGCAGAATGGATTGTGCATTATGCAGGTAGTGAGGAAGACACTGTGCACGTATACTGAGGTAGTCTTGCATTAAGTCAGTAAGCTCACACTACCGCTGGACTTCAAGACCAGCAGACTCACAAAAACATCTCCTGCGCTGCTCTCTCTGTCTCTCTGCTCYTGCCAATGAGTTCTTCCCTAGCATTGAAGGTCAAAAAATGGACCTCTGACACACGTCTCAAGCTTCCACACTATCTTTTTAATTTCCCAGCTCGTGGAAGGAATGAAGAACCTCATGAATTCAGTGCTACCAGCAAATGCCCTCAGAATTTGGCATACAAGGGAGGGTGCTAATAGCTACACCCAGCCAGTTCTATCTCTGTTAGCTTGGCTCCAGTGGAGCTGGCATTGTGCAGGAGCTAGCTATGCCAGCCCCTTAATAACATAAACACCTGCACTGCTGTCCTTAATTCTAGGAGGAAAGTGCCTGAAACACAGAGCTGGCTCTAGATCTAGCTGACTTGGGCCAATACAGCTTTATCACTCATTCTGGAGGGCACAAAAACTGCATGCTGTTTTTTTCCCCTGTAAGCAATTAGACTTAGAGCACTTCAAATCAAACATATGGAATAACAGATATACACTTACTCTGGTCTTACTAGATCATATAAATACAAACTTTTTAAAGGCAAGAACAGCTTTTCTTTTCCTCCTAAGGAGTTCTGATTGGTGTTAAAATACCAGAAAATGAAGGTAACATTCAAATTCAGAATCAGTTCAGGCTTATAGTGGTTTCATACCTGACCTACCTCGACTCTGTTCACTGATGCCACCTTTTATTTGCAATCAGATCATGAAAGTAAAATCAGGCCCTCTGAGGGCACTGTGCTAACATGGGTGCACTGCTCTATTAACACAAACACTTGCTATAGTCACAATTTGAAAACTGCACTTTGTGTGACAATAAAAGACTAGCACAGCACTTACTCTGTATAGGTGATTTTCTTACACTGAAGTGCTGAAAGAAGGTTGATTAGTTCATATTGCAGGAGCAACTATTTCAGTTATGCTGAGACATGAGAAGAGACGATAAATATCTAAGTTCGGTAAAATTCTGGCCACTTCCTTATTCCTAACTGTTTAAATAGGTGAAGCCAATCTGTTTAACGGATACATTTGAAAACTATCCATATTCTTTTGAAACCTTTTACTAGAAGAAAAAAAGGAACAATCTGTATGTCTATGTTCAATATACAAAGCCATATACCTTAAAGGTAATGCAGGGTTACGTTGCTATACGTACACATATATTTGATATTTAGCTTCCATGAGCTCTGTTTACTTCAGTGGTAGCTTAATGGAGCCTAAAGAGAGTAATCCTGATGAAATATCCTAATGGCCATTTATTCTAGAACAAAATAACTAATTTTAGAAAAGACAAGGGTCGCCTGTGTATTTGCTGACTATCTCCCTGTGAAAAGTGTGTGTGAGCAGATTATTCTCTAAGAATTGTTTGCAAACCTGATTATTTCTCTGCATTTCATTCTCCATGTAGGTTTCAGCAAGTCTTTTTATGGAACAGATATTTCCCTCAAGCTGATGGATACATTTCCTTGAGACAAAAAAGACAACAGCAAAAATTATATACTGTATGTCAAGGTTTGCTACAAAGCGACACGCACATGAAAACCTGTATTTATAAATACTGCATTCAACACTTTTTTATGTTGCACTTTCTCCATATTACACTTTGGTCAAGAATCTATTGTATACAACATAATAACAAACATCTTTTCATGATACAACGGAATAGGACTGGGAAAGCTTCATGAACGCAAAKGAGGGGTTTTCCAAGTAGCATTTCTACCAGCAACACCTTTGTTTATGTCTATTAATTACAGTGATAAAGCCCAAATCAAGGTGTACAGAAACAGTCAATGACATATGATTTTAATCACAAACAGTAACCTCAAATTTCAGAGGAAATACTTGTTTCACTCAGCCAAACATTAATAGTTCATCATGGCCAAACTATATTTTACACAAATGACAGAATTTAAAAAATTCCTAAAGTTTGTCTCAAGCCAAGGCACTTGTTGGAGCAGAACAAGAGTTCTTGCTGTGCTTCAGCTTTCAGTACACAAGGTGATGTGACTAGTATTACAACTAGCAAACCTTGCTGCCCCTGTCCTATTCCTCTTCCACCTCTCCTCCACTCAGACAATGAAAAGGAAACACAGACAGATGCACAGCTTGATCGCTTGGGATGGGCTTTGGTACAAATCCCAAATGAGGCTCAAACATGTGTCTGATTCAGCAGCAGGAAACCTTAATCATGTCACTATCACCCCACTGGGAGTGGCTTAATATGCCTATCAAAACTGGTTTTGAATCAAGACAGCAGGGCATCTTGGAAATAGATGCATAGTTTTTTAATTTAATTTAAAAGTAATATGCTGTAATAAACAATTGAACAAGCAGAGGTATTTATTTCTTCCTCAGCCTTATTCACACATTCAAAAGTCCTCATATAAAGGCTAGAGAATGTGCAAATAATACAACTTTAATCTGCATTGTATAGCTCAATCCACAGTATACAGCACTTTCTGCTTACTGTTAGCAAAACACAAGGCTGAGAATAGTAACTGCAGAAATGAAAAATCACCACCCAAATTCTGTCTCAGCCATTCTTGGGTTGTATGAAAGAGGAGGTATGCATAAATATGCTGGATGAAACACTGATTAAAGAGAAGGATGCTGTAACAATTGCAACAAAATCTGTAAAATAGTTAAGATCTCCTAATTACAGATGCTCAGCAAGCACCGTCATACTTACTGCATCCTGATACTAGAGTAGATACTAGTAGTAGAGTAACAGACCATTAACACACACAGAGATCTACAGCTTTTGTCTGGTTTTGAAACTACTCGGTGATGTATCCAGAGTAGATGATCTCAGATGGTGGTTCTCAAGCAACTGTGCAGAGATAAGCTGTTAGGCCAGATACCAGTTCACTGAAATAACTATCTTGCAGGACAGAGATTTTGCTGATAGTAACGATCACCTTTTTTCTTTAATACTAGCAAAGATTCCTCACCTTTAAATCTCAAACTCACCGTCAGTAGCAGTTGCTAAAGTCTTAAAAGTCTGGACACTAGCGGCACTCTGGTGGATAATATATTGCTTTTAAAATCCATACAAAATTAGAAAAGTGTAACTTCTAAACTTTATGAATTAAACATGAAGGCACTTCTTGGCAGTCAGCTGTGCATATAGTTGTTGCTAGAGGACASGAATTAGTTAAAAGTACAACTGAGAGACCTTAACAATAATTTATTATGCATGGACTGAAGTAATTAAAACATACATTAGGGTGCTACGAAACTGATCATGAATGGTTCTTCATGAGACTGGCTTTTTGTGAAGTAATTCTTCTGATGTGCATGTTTCATTGATTTGTTCTAATTTACGTCAGTCCAAAATACCAAGCAAGAGTAAACACTCAGGAAATAATGCAGCAGCTGCATCCACACTGATCAAATATCTTCAATAATTGCCTACGACTGATTTCTTTTCATTAACTCCTCAATATTAAGGTTGGTTGGTAGGTTCTTTAAATGATTATCTGATGAACAGGTGCAAAGAATAGTATCATTAAAAATACTTCTTTAAAAAGATCATGGTTTCACAGCAAACATTTAAAAACATATGTAACTGCATATTAGGTGTAACTGAAAGGGTGTGAGATTTAACCAGTCTTGATGTGCTCAGCAATATAAAAACCATCTTCTTATGAAGGAAGAACCTGCTGTGATCAAAACAGTAACACTGTTCAAGCTCCATCTGAAGGCAGATATTGCTGCTTTGGGTAGGAGAGTATTTGTTATCTGCGTCCTAGAAATCCCGACTGTCGATTTGCCACACGTGTACAGGATGCACAACAGGCTGTTTTGTAGTAGGTGTAAACACACAGCCGAGCCTGAACAACCACATTGCAGTTGTAGTATTTGTCTTTACAGTTCTCATCTGTGGAAAGAAAAAAAAAAGGAGAAGAAGCTGAAAAATACAACTTTAGAGCAACAAGTAACCAAAATCTTAACAACAACAACAATATAAAAACAAATTTTTATTAATACTTGTCTCTTCCTTTCCCTAGTTATTCTTATGCTATTAAAATCAAGTCTGCATGAGAAAAACGACAAATTTTCATGCTTAATTACAATGCTCGGTACGTGAATGTTTTCCAAAAAAATGTTGAGGCCATATTGGAATTTCAAAAATCAAGAAAAGTAATTTTTTGCTATTTATGTTTTTATATAGAATATATTATATATTTCAAGGCAAACATTTTAATCAGAAATTAAAACCTTTTTTTTTTTCCACACCTCAGAGCAGAGCTATATTTTGTGTAAAAACAAGCACCTGAACTTAAAAAACAAATTAAATTCCCAGAACTTCTACATGATTATTAAATATTTTCTCCACTAGATGGAGTTCCTTAGTTAAAAGAAGTTTCTCCTCATTCCTTACCTATTTCTGGGATACAATCTTGTGTGTTACATGGTTCTTTTTCTTCAGGTTTAAGCTGTGGATCACACTGAGTACTGGGTGTCATGTCATCTGACAGACATCGCACCTCTCGAACCCGGAATCCTCCTTCACAGGATTTGGAACACTGAAACACATAGTTCAGTCTTATGAAGATGGTATGAGATGTGCAAATAAAGAAAGACGTAACAGCAACCTTAAAGTCAGATCCAAATATCACCATAGGCTTTTATCATCTTTAATGCTTTTTTTTGTTGCTTGTTCTCTAACTATAAAGTCCTTAACATTCAGGTGTAATTTGCATTAAAGGCTCAGAAACATTCTTGTACCTCTCAGATCTTATTTGTATCTCTCAAGCTCTCAGACTGACCCTTTCCACGTTGTTTACTTTTCTTCTGCACTGAGCTTATTTCAGTACTTGAAGGCACTGGCCTCTGCTACTCTTTCAACTCCATCTACATGCAATCAGGAAAAATTTAAACTGCATTTTCTCTAATGCTCAATTCCTTTTCACTTCTTGCAGCACAGTAGTTTTGCTAAGCATTACAAGCTTCTCTGCATTTCTGAAGAAAATATTTCTGTGTTCCTCCAAAATCTGCTCTGATGCTAGAGACTTCTGTACTTGCTAGATGTGGTATTTCCAAAGCCGATTACTGAACATCTTTGCCCATATTGAATCAGATCCTTTCTTGCCTTCAGGAATTTTTGTCTGCATGAGGTCTTTCAGATTTGGCTCACTTTATCCAGTTCGACCTTGCAAATTTTCTTAAACTCGGGTCATTTATAATGATTAAGGTTTTAATAGTCCAAAACCAGTCAGATAGAGATTCACATTTAAAAATGTTTTGGCTAATGGAAATGTATTTAATCTAATGCCTCAGTAAAGAAGGCAGAGAATTTTCAGCAACAACAAAGGAGATAAACAAATCTACCTGGCTTTATCATGAGCCTAATTTGGATCTTTGTTTTCAAATAAATATCTATATCTGTGATTAAGGGAGAAAAATCAGGATTCTCTTTGGCTGATTTACGGTAAAAAGTATTTTGTCTTTTTTTCTGCTTTGTGGTGCTGCCATGATGCCAGTGAAATAACAGAGCACGTTCTGAAAGTGGGAAAAACAAAGTAACTGCTATCTTTCCTGTCATGTGGATGAAGGATTTTCAAAGGTTCCTGACAAAGGGAACTCAAGCTGGGAGGATTTGAGGGGTTTCCACATTCAGAGCTGTCATTCTGAATTTGAGTTAAGGCTCAAGGAAAGGAGTAAGTTGCTGCAGTTAATAAAATGTCATCTAAATATGTTTTAACACCATTTTTCATTCTGAGAAGATACTGGACTTTCTGATTTTCAATTAGGATCTAAAAATGTTGGTAAGACAGGTAAAACCAAAGCCACTTGTGGGACTGGCGAATACAGCTAGTCTGCTTCCCGTAGAAACTGGAAATACACAGAGCTCTACTGTTGCTAAAGGTCTAAATGCCATGGTAAAGATAATATTGCCTTAAAAACTAAATACATCCATCATTTTTTATTAAATGCTCCTTAATTTATTGAAATCAGAAAAGAATCTTTTAATGCACTACATACCATCATTACGGAACAAATCAAGTTCGTAAAACAGGAAGGCCCATCGAAGAAACCAGTGATGAAGAGACAGCTATGCTGTTTCCTTCTGTTCAAGACACCACCCAACTTTCCTAAGCTTCAGCAGGCACTGCAGAGCACGCTTTCTTTTCACTATCATTCTTGTGCAAAACTAAGTCTTATTTCATTATCCAAATAGTGGAGAAATAAGGAAAAAATAGAAAAAGATGTATCAAAATTAAATATAGAAAAGTCTGATGGACTTACCGTGCTCCATTCTGTATGAAACCACTTTGCACCACAGGGTTTGAGGTGGCAGGATTGCTGACTGGGAGGTCTTTCCAAATATGAACATTCATGAGGGTTCAACACATCAAAATTACCTTCCGTTTTCCTAATACAAATGACTTCTCTCTGCTGAGTCCCACTGCCGCATTCAGTAGAACACTGCATCAGAGAACAAAAAGAGGAGGATCAGTCTACATATGTCTTGTTTCCAAAGTAATGTGCTTCTCCACAAGTTATCTGTCTCTGAAATAAAACATATACACATTCATATATTTGCAGTTTAAATAGTATTTATTTAATACTTTATGTGGTATGTATTTATTAAATAAAATGTATTTATTTAATAATTTATGTGGAAAAGAACTTCCACAGCTTGTTTATACTTGCAATTCTTGGACACAAGTCTAGCCTCCAACACTCAGAAGCCAGTTCTTTTTTTTCTAGGTTCTTTCCTCAGTCAACTGAATGTAACTATATCTTTCCTTCTGCCTCTGCAAACAGGCAGCTTAATCTCCTGCTTATACTGATTGCCAGCATATTTCATGCAGGACAGGCCTCAGTTCACCAACTCACTGAAGCACCAGCTTTCCTTCAAGCCTCTGAATATTCTCACTAAAGTCAACATTGAAGTGTTTTGCTGCATGAGGACTGTTAACAGTGTTTGCAGGAGGTTTTAGCTGTGCAAGAACTGACCTGGTCAAGCCGTACAAGTCCTGTCTTGCTCAGCATGTTTAACTCAGTAACAACTCACAAAAGATTTACATAATGGGCAACTCATGACAATCTTCAAGTAAACTAGACTGACTTATAACAATAACCCCTCCACCAGACCTTAGAGTTGCCATGATGTAGCGTTCTGCACTTCTGCTCTTAACAGAAACATTAAGTAGTACTTTTGTCCTATCAGAATCCTACAAATAAACCTCTTTATACATTTAAAATATTCTAGAGACATTTCAATGCCATTATTTCAACTAATCATAAGTGGAAAAAGGAAACAAAAGACTTTCAAAGTGTCTCTTTAAAATAACTCGTATGATATGGAATCAGATTCAATAAACACACCTATTTTTCTTATATGCAATAGTAAAAATCCAACATTACATACTAAGAGTGGCAGAAATGCCGCCATAAATATGCAACCTAGAGTCCCTCTGACTTTTAGCGAGCCTTAATGTTGACTCACCATCAAATTTTGCAATGCTTTAGCACAGGTATAGCTATTTAGCATTTGTACTCTGAAAATATGTTCCTAGTTAGTGATCCCATCTAACTAGATACTAATTGAAAAGAACTAGTCAAGTAGTGATGAAACGTTAATACATATCGAATCTTGGGAGAAATTAATAATAATAATAAAAATTAAATGGCCCCAAGTTGAGATAAAAATTGCATGCATCTGAATGGAACATTCTGGAAGCATTTTATGCTGTCTGCAGAAAGGTGAGACAGCTCTGTTTAAAATCAAATTTGAATTCAGAGTACAAAGTCTGAGCAAATGTTACAAAACCTATTTTCAGAAAAGATATTCTAACTAAAACCATGGTAATACTATTTGCAAACTTCTGCTAGCTCTAAATTTCATAGCTGTAGTTTAATCCTTT
>NW_020455839.1:63104-70949 GCF_003342845.1 Nothoprocta perdicaria | reverse complement strand
TGAGCTACGTGCAGCTGGTTAGCAGAAGCAATTTACAGATGAGTTCCGTGCGCTTCTGCGAACGCAGAGCCGTATTCAGCTGTAAGTCAAGCCTGGCTTGGGCTTGTGGTTCAGGCCCTGGCGGTTCAGCCGGGAAGAYGCAAAACAAGACCGGCTGCGGAGAGGAAAATGCGGCCTTGTGAGGCCTCGATCGGGGTCGCGAGTACGAAGGGTCACCGACAGTGACAACGCGGAGACGAAGGGACGAAAAGCCCCGAGCCGCGTTCGCGCCGCGAGCCGGTATCGGCCGGCACGACGACGACGACGCGGGCCGGGCGGGAGGACGAAGCATGCCTACGGCGCTACTGTCGCACGGTGCCGGACGCGTTCCTGAATGCTATGAACGACGGCGACCTCAAGACCCGAGCAACAGAGCGCAGCTAAAATACACGCCACAGATACATGCCGGAGCCGCCCGCCCTAGCGAGCCCACGCTTCCTCCTGCGTGGCGCCCGAGACGCCGCCCTCACGCGCCGCTGGTCCGCGAGAGGCATCCGGACCGGACAGGCCGGCGACCCGCACGCACCCGACAACCCGACGCGTCCCATCTCCCCACTTAACTCGGGCGGAGCTCCGGGACGCCGCGGCGCTTCGGGACCCCTCCTTGACGGGCGGACGCGTCTTCTTCCATCACGTTTCGGGCGCCCCGTTCGCCTCCGTCGCCTGCCGAGGCAGAGCGCGGGTAGACATCCTTAGAAGAGCCGGCACCTACCGCACCCACAGAAAACAACTCTCCCTCGCGTTTATCATTCCTTCTGCTCACCTGCGCTCTGCCGGATCCTCGCTCTGGTATCGGGACTGTGATGACATTCGGGACATCTGCAAGGAAAGAAAACAACACCAAGTGACACTTGTGCTAGGCAGGGAGAAGTAGTCTGATAACTATAGATACACCAGTACCCCCAGTGAAGTTTGCCTCACCTCAAATCCTTCATCTGGAAATGCAAAAAGTCAACAGGGCGCCTGAAAGAGCAAGGGAAAAAGCAAATCGGCGAGAGACGGCCCGGCAACACCTTACCGCACGACAACCGCCGCCCCCCTCCTCCCCTGCCCTTCCCCCAGCCATCTCCCCCACCTGCTCTCGGGTCTCTCCTCTTCACACGGCTTCTCCTCTCGGGGACCCCCGTGCAATCTGCTGACACCAGAGAGACCGCACCGTGAGGAGACGACAAAAATCACGCGCCCTCGCGACGATGCCCCGCTACTATACCGATCGCCCCACCAAATKATACCATCGGGAAGATTACGCACGGGCTCGCCGACGGCCGCTCCGGGTCATCGCCGTGACGCCGCGCACGCTACGACGGCCGACTAACCTCGGGCGAGACGGCTCTCGCTGGGCGCGCGCGCTCACGCAAACGTCATCGGACGGACAGAAAAATCCTTATGCAGAAAAGACCTGGGACCGCACAGAAGAGACTGAGGACCGGAGAAGCCCTACGACAACGTGACCCCGACGCTCGGCAGAAGCGCGGATCGGAGTCGAGCGACGGCGCCGGGGCGGAAAGGGGCCGGCGAAGCCGGAGATGGCGATGAGAAAGAGGCCTTTGAAAAAGATCTAATGACGGAATGGTGCGGAGAAGACGACCCCGAAAGGGTGCCGGGCTTTGGCCGACGGATGAGGCCGCGGGAGAAATAACCGGATGGCGAGGGAGAGAAGGCTCATGTTGACTCTTACAATATAATAATAAAGAAATGAAGTGGTACATCTAAAGAAACAATTAGAGTACAAGGCACTAAGGGTTAACTGCAGGCAACAAGCAAGGTAGGGCCCCTAACCATTGCTGTACAAGAGAGAAAATAGCAATCAAGAAAAAGATGCATGATCGAGTGCCTAAATACRTTACTAACGTCCAGATGCACGGTCGCCCGGGAGCCCCGTCGCGGCGAGGATTCGGAGAACCTTCCCGGCAACGGGGAGCTCTTACGCGGTGCGTCCACCCGTAAGCGAGGTCTCCGAAGTCGCCGCGAGAGGGGTCCGGCGTTTATAAAGCCGAATGGGCAAAACCGCCATTTTTTGGTGAGCGTTAACATCTGGTAGGTCCCGCTTTCCTTCGCATCCGGGACCGGGACCCGGCCGGAGCCCCGGCTTCGGATGGGAAAGCTCCCTGGGAGGTCAAAACGGGCCGCCCGAAAGCCTACAAAAGCTACAGCTGAATGAGCCTGTGTGCAGGTGGTGAGCAAAGCAACACGCAGGGGAGGTCGGGGTACTTCTACAAAAGCAGAGCCTTATACAGCTGTAAAGTTAACCTTGACTCGGGCCTGTGATTCACGCCTTGGCGGATCACCCGAGAAGGTGGAACACCAGACCAGCGCCCAAGAAGAAAGCGTCACCCTATAAGGCCTTGATGACGGTCACAAGCATGAAGGGCCACCGACGGTGACGCCCGGGAGACGGAGGGACGGAACGCCCGAGTCACGTTCGCGCCTCGAGAGAGGATCCGCCGGCACGACGATGACGACGCAGCCCGGGCGGCGGGAAGAGGCGGGAAGACAAAGGATGCCTACGCCGCCCCTGTCGCGCAGTGCCGGTTGCGTTCCAAAACCCTAAGAGCRAGAGCGACCTCGAGACCCGAACGATGAAGATCGGCGACGGCAAGCGCCGCAGAGACGCCGACTGGAGGCGCTCGCCCTAGCCGTCCCACGCTTTCTGCTGCGCAAGACCCGAGATGCCACCTTCGGGCGCCACTCACTCATCCTCGAGAGGCATCCATACTAGACAGACCGGCGCCCCGCACGCACCCGACAACCCGACGCGTCCCATCTCCCCACTTAACTTGGGCGGAGCTCCGGGACGCCGCGGCGCTACGGGGCCCTCGCTCGAGGGACCGACGCATCTTCTTCCATCTCGTTCCGGGCGCCTCGTTCACCTCCATCAACTGTCAGGAGAGAGCGCGGGGGTAGACATCCTTACACGAGTYGGCGCCTACCTCGCCCACAAAAGAGGACTCTCCCTCACGTTTATCATTCTCCTTCTGCTCACCTGCGCTCCGCCAGATCCTCCCTCTGGTATCAGGACTGTGATGACATTCAGGACATCTGTAAAGAAACAAAAAAGTACCAAGTGACTCTTGCGCTAGGCAGGTAGAAGTAGTCCGAGAACTACCGACGACCGGGCATACTCGGTGAAGTCCGCCTCACCTCAAATCCTTCATCTGGAAACGCAAAGAGTCCGCACGGCACCTGAAAGAGCGAGGGAAAAGGCAAATGAACGAGACCCGGCCGAGCAACGCACCGCCGCACAACAGGAAAATACGCACCCGCGCTCGTCTCCCTCACCCGCTCTCGGGCCTCTCCCGTCCTCACGGCTTCTCCTCTCGGGGACCCCCGGCACAATCCGCTAACAACAAAGAGAGCGTGCCGTGAGGAGAGGACAAAAGTCACACCCGCTCGCAACAATGCGCCGCAACAACACCGATCCCCCCGCCAAGTAAGACCATCGGGGGGACTACGCACAGGCGCGCCAAACGCCGCTCCGGGTCGTCGCCGTCACGCTGCGCACGCTACGACGAGCGAACTCGCTCGGGCGAGACGGCTCCGACGGCACGCGCACGGCCGCACGCCACCGGGCGGAGAGCCCGATGCAAAACGAGAGCTGGGACCGCACGGAACACGCCGAGGCCTAGGGGAGCCCTACGACGTAGCGACCGCGACGCTCGGCAGAAGGGCGGATCGAAGTCGAGGGACGGCGCCCGTGTCGGAAACGGGCCGGCGAAGCCATAAAAGACGATGAGGAAGAGGCCTTCGAAAAAGACCCGGCGATGGAACAAAGCGGGGRAGATGACCCCGAAAGGGTGCCGCCTTTTGCCGATGAACGCCGGGGGCGGTAGAAATAACCGGACGCCGAGGGAGAGAAGGGTCACATTTACTGTTAGTATCCAATAATATAGTAACAAAAGGACACATCTAATGAAACAATAGGCTTACTAGGCACTGCATTCTACCTACAGAGAGCAAGCAAGGCAAAGCCCCTAACCAATACTGTACAGGAAAGAAATTAGCGAACAAGGGAAAAAATGCACGACCGACCGCCTAGAGACGTTACTAACATCCAGACCCGCCGTCGCCGGGGAGCTCCCCTCGCGGCGAGGATTCGGAGAACCTTCCCGGCAACGGGGAGCTCTTACGCGGTGCGTCCACCCGTAAGCGAGGTCTCCGAAGTCGCCGCGAGAGGGGTCCGGCGTTTATAAAGCCGAATCGGCAAAAACTGCCCGTTTCTTGGTTAGCGGAAACGTCCGGTAGGTCCCGCTTTCCTTCGCATCCGGGACCGGGACCCGGCCGCAGCCCCGGCTTCGGATGGGAAAGCTCCCTTCGGGGTCAGAAACGCTTGCCTCGGAGTCTACAAAAGCTATAGTTCAATGAGCCTACGTGCAGGTGGTGAGCAGAAGCAACATGCTGGCGAGTTCTGCGTCAATCTACAAAAGCAGAGCCACATTCTGCTCTAAAGTCAACCCCGACTTTAGAAGACATAGGACGCCTACAYCGCTCCCGTCACATAGTGGCGGATGCGTTCCCAAACCCTAAGAACAAGGGTGACCTCGAGACCTGAGCGACAGAGCGCAGCTACAACTCGCCCTAGCTAATCCATGCTTTCTCCTGCGCAACACAAAAGATGCCACCCTCGCGCACCGCTCATCCGCAAGGGGCGGCCACGCTAGACAGGCCGGCACCCCGCGCATACCCGACAACGCGGCATTCCCATCTCCCCGCTTAACTTGAGCGGGGCTCTGGGACACCGTGGTGCTGTGGGGGCCGTCCTCGAAGGACGGATGCATCTTCTTCCATCWYSTTYCGGGCGYCCCGTTCGCCTCCATCGCCTGCCGAGAGAGAGCACGGGTAGACATCCTTRCAAGAGTCGGCGCCTACCTCACCTACAAAAAACAACTCCCCCTCACATTGATCGTTCTCTTTCTGCTCACCTGCACCCTGCCAGATACTCGCTCTGGTATCAAGACTGTGATGACATTCATGACATCTACAAAGAAAAAAAAAAAAACACACACACATCAACATTAAGTGACTCTGGTGCTAGGCAGGGAAAAGAAGAACTACTGGCACAGCAGTATACTGAGGTAAGTCTGCCTCACCTCAAATCCTTGATCTGGGAAGGTAAAAAATCCACCGGGCACCTGAAAGAGCAGGGGAAAAGAGGCAAATCCATAGAGAGGCAGTCTGGCAACACCCCGCCGGACGACAACAAAATAACCACCCACCCAAACACAGGCGTCTCCCTCTCACCTGCTCGGGTCTCTTCCGCCCGCACGGCTTCTCCTCTCGGCGAACACCGTCACCATCTGCTAACACCAAACGCAGAGCTCACCGTGAGAGGATGACAAAACCAGACCCCCGCCGCAACAATACCAGCTCTCTCCCATAACATTATTCCATCGGGGGAATTACACGCAGGCTCGCCCATCGCAGCTCTGGCCATCGCTGCCGACCTTGACACGCTACGACAGCCAGCTCCCACAGGCGAGGTAGCTCCAGCCGCACATAAACAGTGACACAAACAAACATCGTGGGACAGACACAGAAAAAAGTCTTACGCAAAACAGATCTTGTACCACAAAGAAGGTAGTGAGGACTACAGAAATCCTATAACAATCGCAACTGCGCGGTCCGGACGCTCGGCTAAAGAGCGGATCAAAGTCGAGCACGGGCGCCCGTGTCGGAAAGGGGCCGGCGAAGCCGGACACGGCGATGAGAAAAAGGCCTTTTAAAAAGACCTGATGATGAAACAATGCAGGGAAGAGGACCCTGAAAGGGTGCCGGGAAGAGAGAAAACAAGACCGGCCACCAAAAGGAGAATGTGACCTTAAGGCCTCGATGACGGTCACAAATACGAACGGCCACCAACGGTGACGCTCTGCAGATGAAGGGTCAAAAAGCCCCCGAGATGCCGTCGCGGCGCAAGATGGGATCCGCTGGCACGATGACAAATCGGACCAGACAGGAAGACAAAGGATGCCTATGGCGCTACCGTGGCCCAGTGCCGGATGCGTTCCCGAACTCTAAGAACAAGAGCGACCTCAAGACCTGAAAAACAGAGTGCATCCACAATACGCACCGCAGAGACCCGGGCTTAAGCTGCCTGCCATAGTAAACCCACGCTTTCTCCTGTGCAACACCCAAAAATGCCACCCTCACGCACCACTCATCCACAAGAGGCATCCATACTAGATAGGCTGGCACCACAAAAGCACGCACACACACACACACACACACACACACACACACACACACACACACAGGCTCAGGACAGCCCAATGCCTCCCATCCCTCCACTTAGCTTGGCCAGGGCTCTGGGTCACCACATGCCTTTGGGAGCCATCCGCAATTGACGGAGGCACCTTCTCCGATCTTTTTGCAGATGTATCATTCACCACCATCACCTGTCAGACCGAAGAAGCGGCGGTCAGCCTCGCAACAGTTCGGCTCCCGTATCGGCCACAGAAACGCCCTCCGGCAAAGCGCCGCCATCGTTCTGCTCGCCTGTGCTGCGATCAGATTCCCAAACCGGGGCTGTGAGGACACTGTTCCAGATGCACGCTCTGGTTTGGGGACTGTGAGGACATCCACGACACCTAGAGCAGGAAAAAAAAAAAAAACCCAACCAAACAAAAAATAGTACCAAGCGACTATTGTGCTAGGCAGGGAGAAATACTCTGAGAAGTGCTGACACACCAGTATATTCAGGTAAGTCTGTCTCGCCTCAGATTTTCAGCAGGGAATGCAACAAGTCCACACAGCACCTAAAAGAGTAGGGCAAAAAGCAGATCAATAATAGCCTGGAAACACCCCACCACACAACAAAATATACACCCACCCACCGCCATCTCCCTCTCACCGGCTCGGGCCTCTTCCGACCGCACGGATTCTCCTCTCGGCGACCTCACGCACAATCTGCTAATGACAGAGAGAGAGAGAGAGAGAGAGAGAGCGCGCGCGCGCACCTTGAGGGGAGGACAAAGCCACATCCATCTGCAGCAATACCCCACCACATTACCATTCGACCCCTAAGATTATTCCATCAGAGGGATTAGGCGCCGTCTCGCCGATCGCCGCTCTGAGCCACCGCTGCCTTTCTATAATAGCCTTTGCACGCTCCTATAGCCAATTCCCAAAGGCGAGGAGGCCCCCGATGACACACGGACTGCCACACAAAGAAACATCTTTGGACACAGAAAAGCCTTAGGCAAAAAATACCAGGTACCGCACAGATAGCGCTGAGGACTAGAGAAGCCCTATGGCGCGGCGGCCGAGCGGCCCTGACGCTCGGCAAGAGCACGTATCGAAGCCGGGCGCCGGAGCCCTCGTCGAAAAGGGGCCGACGGAGCCGAAGACGGCTATGAGGAAGAGGCCTTCGAAAACGATCCGATGCCRTAACGATGCGGGGAAGACGACCCCGCCTGAAAGGGTGCCCGGGTTTGGCCGATGGACTGGGGCRGCGGAAAAAAAATGGTCCCCGAAGGGGTAAATGGTCAGGTTTAATGGTCAGGTTTACTGTTAATACGTAATTACACAGAAATGAAATGATACGTCTAATGCAACAAAAAACTTACCGTACACTGGATTTTAACTACAGACGTTAAGCGAGGTAACACACCTAACCATTACTGTACAAGAAAGATACCGGTGATTAAGATACCTGACCAATTGTTTAAATACATTGCTATCTTCCAGATCCGCAGTCGCCGGGGAGCCCCCGTCACGGCGAGGATTCGGAGAACCTTCCCGGCAACGGGGAGCTCTTACGCGGTGCGTCCACCCGTAAGCGAGGTCTCCGAAGTCGCCGCGAGAGGGGTC
>NW_020455839.1:60322-62004 GCF_003342845.1 Nothoprocta perdicaria | reverse complement strand
GGTACGAGCGCCCGAGATACCGAGAGGCAGAAAAACCCTACGACGGCACGAGCGGACGGCTGCGACGCTCGGTCCGAGCGAGGAAGAAAGGCAAATGCGAACRCTCGCGTCAAAAAGGGGCCGGCAAAGCTAGAGACGGCTACGAGGAAGGGGCCTTCGAAAGAGATCGGCTGCCGTAACGACGCGAGRAAGACGAGGCTCAAACAGCGTCGGGAAGGCGCGACGCGAGACCGGCCTCCGAAATCGAGGACGCGGTCGACGAGGCCTCGACGACGAAGACGACGAACGGTCGAGCCGCCGAGCCGGAAGGACGCGACGTCCCCGATCCGCGTTTGCGGTACGAGATGGGAGCCGCCGGCGYGTCGACGACTCGGGCCGAGGTGAGAGACACGGGGTGCCTACGGCACTAAGCGCTGTGCAGTGCCAGGTTCGTTCTGGAACACAAAGAACAAGAACGAGCTCAAGACGTGAACAAAAGACCGACCAGCTACAACACAGACCATACAGACAAAGGCTGGAGCTGCCTGTCCGAGCGCGCTCGCACTTTCTCCCCCGAAACACCCAAAAACACTCGCTTCCCACACTACTCATCCACAAGGGGCATCCACACAAAATGGTGTGGCAGCAGGCATACAAGCACACACCCGCACACACCCATCCCACCATCTGCTATCCCTCTACATAGCCTTGGTAGGCTGCCAGGTCATCACAGGACTTCAAGAGTCATTCCTAATTGGCAGAGGCGGGCCCTACGAGCTCCTGCGGGAGAACTCGTACACCTTCATCGGCCGCTCCCCTAGAGCGGCTACAGCTACAGCTGAATGAGCCCCTGTCCGCTCATTCTCCCGGACAAAACCGCTCCGCCTCTGCGCTCCCCTAGAGCAGCTAGGGCCGAATGAGCCCCTCCCTGCCGGTGCCTGGGTTTTGTACCCCTGGCCCCGCCCACCGCCCTTCCCAGCGGCCCTTGCAGTGGGAGGGGCTCGCTTCGCAGCTATAAATACCGCCAGCTGGGCGGAGCCAGGGCTTTTGCTTCCCTAGGTGCGGTGGAGGGTGCGTAGAAGGGAACCTCCTCGGGCCTGAAAGAGACTCTCGAGGTGACCGCAGAGACTTCATAGTCTAGTTTTAGACTGTGAGGAAGTCTGTTATGAAAACTCTTTTATGCTGCCTACTCCTAGACTTTGGATTAAAAGAGCTTTATGGGGGAGTGAAAGACAGTTATTGTGGGCAGGGGAGGAAAGAAGTTTCAGTGGGGAAGAAGGAGGAAGACTTTTTTTGAGGAAAAAGGAGAGCGATTGGGAGAAGTAAAGAATGGAGAAGAGAGGAAGAGTTTTTGAGGAGAGAAAAAGATTTATTACGTGAAGAATCAGCGGGGAACGGAGAGTTAGGGAGAAGAGAGGGAAATATTAGCAAGGGTAGAAGGGGAATTATTTGCGGGGGAAAATAAGAATGGGGAAAAAAATACTGGGGGGAGAGAAAGAATTACTAATGAGAGAAGGGGAGGGGCGCTACTAGACCTGATACTAACAAACAGAGATGGTCTAGTGGAAAATGTGAGGGTTGGGGGCAGTCTGGGCTGCAGCGACCACGAGATGTTGGAATTCAYRATCCDGCRTGGAGGAGGTGGGGCGAGAAGTAGAATAGCTACCCTGGACTTCAAGAGAGCCAACTTCGACCTCTTCAGG
>NW_020455839.1:31588-58415 GCF_003342845.1 Nothoprocta perdicaria | reverse complement strand
AGGTCTTCAAAACCCGCCTGGATGCCACCCTGTGCCACATGCTCTAGGTGTGCCTGCTTGAGCAGGAAGGTTGGACTAGATGATCTGTAGAGGTCCCTTCCAACCTTAAATATTCTGAAATATTCTGAAATATTCTGAAAGGCCAGAAGCCGAGCAGAAAGTTCGTCGTTAGCGGAAGAGAAAGAGACGGTACGTGGAGAAACGAGGAATTGTCGGCAGGCGAGAAAGAGTACCGTCGGGGGTGCGAGAAGGAGATTTCTGGGAGGGAGAGAAGAAGAATTAGTAGGGGAAATAATGGGACACATTAGAGAGCGAGGGGAAAAAAAATCATCGGTCGAGAAAAAGAGAATTTTTAGTATGAAAAAAGAGAATGATTATCTGAGAGAAAAAACTATACGGGGTCAAGGAAGCAAATTCGTAAGGGGAAGGAGACAGAACAATTTAGGGGCAAAAAAAGAGAACCGTTAGCGGGGGAGAAAGATTTACTAGGGATTCAAAAAAGAATAGGCATCGAGAAATGTTGTTGTTCGTGGGGCGAATAAGAGAGTTATTGATGAGGGAATAAAAATTTTCGGCGGGCGGGGGAGAAAGAACGTGATTAGCAGGAGAGGAAGCGCGTTATGAGCGGAAGAGAAAATGATTAGAAGGAGATCGAGAGACCTATCGTGCGGAGAGAAAAAGAACTATTAGCGGGAGAAGAGAACCGTTGGGTACAAGACGGAGATTTATAAGCTGGAGCGAAAGAGTTATTAGCCAGAGAAAGAGCGATTACCGGAAGGAAAAGAGAATTACYGGGGCCGAGAAAACTTATTAGCGTGAGAGAGACTTATGAGCGGGTGAGAAAGAATGAATAGGAACACGCTGCGGAAAGAGGCTGCGGAGTCTCCTCCTCTGGAGATCTTCAAAACCCGCTTGGATGCGGCCCTGCCGCGTGCTGTAGGTAAGCCTGCGTGTGCAGGGGATTGGACTGGACGACCTCTGGAGGTCCCTCGTGACCTTAAGCGTTCTACGATTCTGTGACGTTTTAGCGAAAGACCGAGTGAATTATGAGCCCAAAGGGAAGAGAATTATTAGCTGGAGAGACAATAGAATCGTTAAGAGAATGGAAATAGGAATAGCATTATTAGCGACAGAAAGGGAATTATTAGGGGAGGAGCGGGATAAATCGCAGCAGAGAAAGATAAATATATCGGGGGTCGAGAAGGAAATGATTGGTGGGAGAGGAAGAGAATGATGCACGTGAGAATTTATAGGTGGAGAGAAGGGAAACTATGAGCAGGAGAGAAAGGGAATAACAAGCAGGAGAGGAAGATAATACAAAAAGAGAAAGAGAATTACTAGGGGATGAGAAACAGGATGATTGGCAGAAGAGGAAGGGAAGTATTAGGGGAACAGTGAGAGAATTATTAGGCGAAGATAAAGATTTGTTTAGCCGAGAGACAGAAAATTAATAGGGGAATAGAGAGAAAATGGTTAATGGGTGGAGGGAGACGGTAGGAGCGGTCCGAGAGAAGTATTGGGGGGGTAGAAATGAATTATTAGGGATAATTCCTTTGAAATGAATTTCTATATAGTGGGAAAAGAAGAGATATTTCGGGGAATAGAGAAAGAATTAGCAAGAGTATGAGCAGGAGGGAAAAAAATTATTAACGAGACAAAAGGAGAATTATTACGGAAAATGAGTTGGACTGTTAGTGGGAGCGAAGGGAATTATTACCGGGATGGAAATCATATTTTTCCTGGGAAAGCGGGAGTATTATTASCGGGAGGAAAAAGGTCACGATTAACATGAGAGGAAGATAATTTTTATAGGGAGAGAAAGGAATTAGTACCGGGACAGGGGAATTTGTAGCAAGACAGAAAGAGAATTGTTAATGGGAGAGGAAGAAAATACTAAGTGGAATAGAAAGGGAGTTTTTAGCGGTAGAGAAATCAAGGGAACGAGTAGAAAATTATCAGGGGAATAGGAAGAGTTTTATTAGCGGGAGACAAAATGATTAGAGGATTAAGAATAAAATTATTGGCGGAAGAGGAAGAGAATTCTTTGCGGAAGAGATGTGCAGCGGGAAAGGTGCAGAAGTATTAGCGGGAGATGAAGGGACGTGCTAGAAGGAAATGAAGAAAGCGTTAGCCAGAGAAGTGGTGAATAACCGAGGCCACGAAGAGAGAATGATGAGAGGAAGGAATCGGTCAGGAGAAGAAGAAAAGCATTAGCTGCAGAGGAGAAGAATGAGCGGAAGAAAAGGAAGAAAACTATCAGTGGAATGGGAATAAAATTATTAACAGAATAGGAAGAAAAATACCATAAAAATAGGAAGACCGTAATTAGCGTATAAGAGGAAAATTATTAGCGGGAGAAGAGCGCCCTTAGGGGAATAGAAAGAGAACTATTAGTGGAAGAATAAGATGAGTATTAGTGGGAGAAGAGGAGAAGAATTAGAAAGAGAGAAAGAATTATTAGGGGAAAATAAAAAGATAGGTTTTAACTGGAGTAAAAGGTAACTATTGGGGGAACGGGGAAAGAGGTAGCATCAGCAGAGTAAGAGATTTGTTAATGGAAAGAGAGAGAATTGTGACGGGTATAGGAAGAGAATTATTAGCGGGAGAAAAAGAGAAATACCAGTGGGAGAAGAGGAGAAGAATTAGCCAGAGAGAGACAAAATTATTAGGGGAATCGAAAGAGAATTTTTAATGGGAATAATAGGTAAGTTTGGRGAAAACAGGAATAAAATGACTAGCGAGAGAGGAAGAGATTTATTAGGGGAATGGTAATAAAAGCGTTGGTGGGAGGGGAAAAGGATAGTTAGGGGACTAGAAAGGCGCACGTTAGCAGAAGAGGAGGAGGGCGCCTTTAAAACTCGTAGGGCCGTGAGATTTACCGGCTCGACGGAAACAAGCTGAGGAGAATAAGAACAAAATTATTAGCGGGGAAAAGACGAGAAGTATTAGCGCGAGAGGAAGAAATTTATTAGGGGAATGGCGAGAGAACTGTCGGGGGCGTAGGGAGAGAATTCTTAGCGCGGGAGGAAGACGAGCGTTGGGAAGCAGGATGGGAATTATTAGCGGAGTAGGAAGAAAATTACGTAGCCGGAAAGAAAGGGAATTCTTACCGGGAGGAGGAGAAAATTATAGTGGGAAAGGTAGACAATTACTAGCGGTAGAAGAAGAGAGGTAGCAGCCGGAGAGGCAGAGATCTATTAGTACGATAGGAAGAAAATCGTCAGAGAAATAGGAGAATTGTCAGAGCAATAAGAGAATTATTAGCGGGCGAGGCGGAGATTTATTAGGGACGTAGGAAGGGCATTATTAGGAAAAGAAGATGTGGCGGGAGAGGAAGGGACTCGCCTGGGGAATAAGAAGGGCATTGTTAGTGGAACAGGAGGAAAACTAATAAAACTAAAACTAGAGRAGAGAATGAGTAGCGAGAGAGGAAGAGAGCTCTTAAGAAGAGGAGAATTGTAGTGGGAAAGGCAGAGAATTTTTAGCGGGAAAAGAAGTATTAGCCAGAGAGGAAGAAAACTAGCGGCCGAATAGGAAGAGAGTCAGGAGAGGAATACGAAGAGAATTATCGTCGGAAGGAGAATAAAATTATTAGCAGAAGGAGGGGAGAATTATGGGGACGTTAGAACGAAAAGAGTTAGCGTAATAGGAGGAGAATACTTAGCGGGAGAAAAAGAGAACCATTAGGGGAACAGGAAGAGAATCGGTAGCGGCAGAGGGGGAGAACCGTTAGGGGAACGGGGAGAATTCTTAGCGGGAGAATAAGAGAAGCATCGGTGGGAGAAGGGCAAAAGAATTAGCCAGAGAGGAAGAGAATTCTAAGGGTATTAAAAAGAGAATTTTTAATCGGGGGAAAACAAAGGTAAGGTTTGGGAGAATAGTAATAAAATGATGATTGGGAGAGTAAGAAATTTTTGAGGCGGAGAGGGAAACGAATATCGGGGGAACGGTAATAACCGCATTAGCGGGAGAGGACTAGAATATTTCTGGGAATAGAAAGGGAGATTTCAGCATGGGAGAAAGAGAACTTTGAGGGCTATAATGGAAGAATTATTAGCTCCAGAGAAATAAAATGATGACGAGAATAAGAACAAAATTGTTAACGGGAAGGAGAGAGAAGTTTTAACGGGAGAGGAAGCGGATTATAGTGGGAAATAAAGGGAATTATTAGGGGGACAGGGTTACAAGCGTGAGCTGGGGAGGAAGAGAATTATTAGCGGAGTAGGAGGAAAGCCATCAGGGGAATAGGAGGAGAATTGTCAGAGGAATRAGAAGAGCGATATGAGTGGAAGAGGAAAAGAATTTTTAAGGGCATTGGAAGGGAATTGTTAAGGCAATAGGAAGAGAAGTGTTAGCGGGAAAGGAAGAGAATAATTAGGGGAGTGGGAAGGGAATTATTAGCGGAATAGGAAGAAAACTATTATCTATTTTAAAAGAAAATAATAAGCGGGAGAGGAATAGAATTCTTACGAGGAGAGGAAGAGAATGATAGTAATAAAAGAGAGATCTTAGTGGAAAAAGAGGAGAAGTATTAGCCGGAGAAGAAAGGAATTAGTAGCAGAATAGGAAGAGAATTAGGAGAAGGAGGCCAAGAGAATTACTGATGAGCTAGGAAGAGAATTCCCTCGCTATTCGTTAATAAACGTCAGGGAAATAGGACGAGAATAATTAGGGTCCTAGGAGGACAGTTATTAGCTGGAGAGGAAGAGAGCGCTTAAGGGAACGGGAACGGAATTTTTAGCGGGAGAGGAAGAGAATCATTAGGGCAATAGGAAGAGAATTCTTAGATGGGGAATTAGAGCAATATTAGTGGGAGAGGAGGAAAAGACTAAGMCCGAGAGGAAGAGAAACGTTAGAGCGATCGAAATAAAATTTTTAATGGGAATGAAAGGTAAGTGTTGGGAGAATAGGAATAAAACTATGGAGCGAGATAGGAAGAGATTTATTAGGGGAATGGTAATTAAAGTGTTAGCGAGGGAGGAAAAGAATATTTATGGGACCGGAAAGGGGCATTTTAGCAGGAGAGAACAACTCGGAGGGCTATTAAAAGAGAAGTGTGAGCTCGAGAGCAAGAAAATGAGGAGGAGGAGAAGAATAAAACGATTAGCATGATGGAAAGAGAAGTATTAGCGGTAGAGAAAAGTATTCTTAATGGCAGAGTAAGAGAAAGTTAGTGGGAAATGTGGAGAATTCTAGCGGGAGAAGGAGACGAGCGTTAGCGGGACAGAAAGAATTATTAGCAGAATGGCAAGTTAGGGCGTTACAGATGCGTGCTTGAGGTGAGAGACCCTATCCCGCTTCCAGCGCCGTCGGTACGTACCGAATCTACTTCTTCGCGATTGCCTCGGCAAACCGGTCCGCCCTCGTGGYGCGCAAAAATGACGGTTAACGAAGAACGAAGCGGAAGGCGGACGCCGCGGCCGAACTTCGTGCGATGCCCCCCGGAGGCGGTAATAGGACGGCGCCGTGCGGCCGATGACCGAACGGAGGGCGGAGCGAAGGCGTGGCGGGCGAGCTCTGTCGCGTTCCCCTGCGGAGCTGGCGACCCGGTCTTGCCGTGCCGCCGATAAGCCAGACGGTACGATAAGATATCTGGTGCCGGACCGACAACGGTGCGCTTTGCTCAAACTTTTCCTCGTTCTAATCTCACGATACCGATACGCGACCCCGTCCGAGAAGCTGTCCGCTTCCGAGGGACGACCGCTCCTCGCTGAGCGCGCTCTCTCTATTTTCAATAAGCTCGGCAGACTCGTTAAACCGATCGATAAAGGACGTATGTACGACTGGAGTCGCTCGAGCCCCGCCTACGCGTAAAAGAATATATAAAAGATGAACTAAGGAGGGCAGTAAGTGGGAGGAAGGAAGAGAGAAGAAAGGAGGAACGTAAGGAGAGAGGAACGAAGGAAGAGGAGAGAGGGAAGGCTCCACGGTGACTTCTGGATCGGTCGACGGGCTAAACCCCTTTCCTCCCCTCCGGTCGGGACGCCGCCTGAGGAGACTCATCGAGGTCGATAGCCCTCTCCCATCTTCTGAGGTGAGCGATGATTGCGCGGGTGCACGCTAGGTGCTAGCTAAGAACCCCACGCCGTAGCGGTAGAGAATTTCCTGTACAGAAATCCAAAACCTGTTCTCTAAATGTTGTATTTGAATAAATTGTGCAATTTATGAACTCAACTGCTTGCTTTGAAAGAGATCGGGCCTTCGATCCGCAGGCTGTTCGCGAACCCGACGGTGCCGGAGTCGGGCCTAGTTAAGGAAGTATTTGGTATCCCTCTTGAGAGATGAGTCCGGCCGCCCCCGGTACCTCTCGCCTTTGAGGATTGGCTGGAACGCGAGGGGATCGACCTCTTAGCAAAGTTGCCCGCCCACGCCGCTCCCCGTTAAACTGCAACGCGTAGGAAGGGAATGACTAGTGGACGAGGAAGAGATTTCCTAAGGGAGATAGGAAATCTTAGGCGGAGAATAAGAAAAGAATGAGCCAGAGAGGAAGAGAAATATTAAGAGAAGCATTAATGGGAGAGGAAGAGAGTTATTAGCGGGACAGGAAAACAAGCGTTAAGGGAATGATGATAAAAATGTTAACGAGACGGCAAAAGAATTGACGGGAATAGAAAGGGAGATTTTAGCGGGAGAGACGGAGATTGCTGACGACCATAAAAGGGGAACGATTAGGTCTACAGAAAGAAAACGATGAGGAGAGTAAGAATGAAATAATGACTGTGAGGAAAAGAAGCGTGAGAGGAAGCGTATTCTTAACGGACGAGGAAGAGAATGACGGTGGGAAAGGCAGAGAATTCTTAGCGGGGGAGGACGACGACTGTTACCTGGAGAGAAAGAGAATTATTAGCGGACCAGGATGAAAATGATCGGGGGAACGGGAAGAGAATTATTAGCGGGAGATGTACTGGCGGGAGAGAAAGAATAATTAGGAGAATAGGAAGGGAATTATTAGAGGAATAGGAAGGGAATGAGGAGAAGAATGGGGRAAAAATTATGATGAAAGGAAGAAGAAAATAATTAACGGGATAGGAAGATAATTCTGACAGGAAGAGAATGATAGTAGGAAAAGAAGAGAATTCTTAGCGGGGAAAAGAAAAATTAGCCGAAGGAGGAGGGAATCGGTAGCGGAATAGGAAGAGAAATAGGAGAGGAATAGGAAGAAAGTGATTAGGGCAATAGGAATACCATTAACAGAAGAGAATTAGCAGGGAAATAGGATAAGAATAATGGATGCAATAGGAGGAAAACTATTAGCAGGAGAGGAAGAGAACTCTTTGGGGGAAAAACAAAGAGAATTACTGTTGGGACGGGAGGACGATCACTAGGAGAAGAGGGAGAAAATCACCAGGATAAGAGAAGAATTGGCCAGAGAGGAAGAGAACGAGGACGGTCAGAAAAAGGCGTTTTAACTGGAAGAAAAGGTAAGTTTGGGGAGAATAGGAAAAACATTATTAGAGAGAGAGGGAGGAAGAGGTTTATGAGGGGAATGGTAATAAAAATGTTAGCGGAAAAGAATACGTAGAGCAATAGAAATGCAGATTTTAGCAGGAGAGAAAGAGAACTTTAAGGGCTATAAAAAGAGAATTATTAGGTGAAGAGATRGAAAGAGAGGAAGAGAATAAAAACAAAATAGCGTGAGGGGAAGAGAAGTATTGGCAGGAGAGGAAGAGTATGCTTAACGGGAGCTGAAGAGAATTCCCGTGGGAAAGGGAGAGCTTTATTAGCAGGAAAAGATGGCAAGCATTAGCCGGAGAGAAAGAATTATTAGCGGAATTAGGAAGAGAATTGTCAGGGGCGCAGGAAGAGAAAGAATAGCGGGAGATGAAGAAAATTCATAAGTGGCTAGGAAGGGAACTATTAGGGGAATAGGAAAATTATCGGGGAGGAAGAGAAATTTTTAGGGGAATAAGAAGGGGATTATTAAGAGAATAGAAGGGAATTATTAGCGGGATAGGAAGAAAATTACCATCCAAGTAAGAATGAGTTAGTGGGAGAGGAAGGGAATTACAGTAGGAAAAGCAGAGATTACTTTCTGGGAGAAGAGGAGAAACATCTGTAGATGAGGGAATTAGTAGCGGAATAGGAGGAGAAATAGGAGAGGAATAGGAATTAAATTATTAATGAACTAGAGAATTATGAGGAAAATAGGATGAGAATAATTGGCATAATAGGAGGGGAAATATTACCAGGGGAGGAATAGAATTGTGAGGGGAATAAGAGGAGATTCATCAGGGGAAGAAGAACAGAATTCGCAGAGGGAGAATAAGAGAAATATTAGTGGGAGAAGAGGAGAAGTAGTAGCTAGAGAGGAAGAGAAATACTGGAATGATCAAAAGAGATTTTTTCACAGGAATAAAAGGTAAGTATTGGGAGAATAGGAATAAAATTACTAGCGGGAGAGGAAGAGAGGTATTCTGGGAAGGTTAAAAAAAAAAAAAAAAAAAAAGGTCAGGGGGAGAGGAAAGGAATATTTATGGGACCGGAAAGGGAGATTTTAGTAGGAGAGAAAGAGCACTTGTAGGGCTATAAGAAAGAAAATTATTAGATGAAGGAAAATGATGAGAAGAATAAGAATAAAATGATGAGCGTGAGGGAAAGAAGTATTCGCGGGAGAGAAAGAGCACTCTTTACGGACGTGGATTAGAAATATAGTGGGAAATTTAGAGATTTGTCAGCGGGAGAAGATGACAAGTTTTAATTGGAGAGCAAGAATTATTAGCGGATGTAGGAAGAAAATGACTGGGGGAATACAATTGTCAGGGGCATTTTAGGAGAATTATTAGGAAGAGAGGAAGAGAAGTCTTAAGGGCGTAGGCAGGGAACTATTAGGGGAATAGGAAGAGAAGTATTAGCGAGAGAGAAAGATAATAAATAGGGCAATAGGAACAGAAATATTAGCTGAATGGGAAGGGATTCTTATGGAAAAAAAAAAAAAAAAAAAAAAAAAAAGTAAGAAGAAAATAATTAGCCGGAGAGGAAGACTTACTGGAAGAGAAAGGGAGATTTTAGCACAAGAGAACTCAGAGGGCTATAAAAGGAGAAGTATTAGGTCTAGCAAAAGAAACTGATGAGGAGAATAAGAATAAAATTATTAGAGTGAGGGGTAGAGAAGTATTAGTGGGAGAGGAAGGGAATTACAATCCAAGCATAAAGAAAGTAATTAACAGGAGAAGAGGAGAATTCTTACAGGAAGAGGGAGAGAATTATACTATGAAAAGTAGAGAATTCTTCGTGGGAAAGAAAGCAAACATTAGCCAGAGATGGAGGGAATTAGCGGCAGAATAGGAGAAGAATTAGGAGAGGAACGGGATGAGAATTATCGGTGGAATAAAATTATTAACGGAAGAATAAGAGAGTGATGGGGAAAATGGGAAGAGAATTAGGAGGAGAATTCCTAGCGGGAGAAGAAGAGAACTCTTAGGGAAATAGGAAAAGAATTTTTAGTGGGAGGAGAGGATTTAGCCAGAGAGGATGAGAATTCTTAGGGGAATAAAAAGAGAATTTTAACTGGAGTAAAAATAAGAATAACATTATTAGAGGAAGAGATATATGAGTGGGTGAGGAATACTAGTATTAGGAGAATGATAATAAAATTCTTAGTGGGAGAGTAAGAGAAAACTTAGGGCAATATATAAAGGGAGTTTTTAGCAGTAGAGAAAGACAAGTTTGTGGGTTACAAGTAGAGAATAATGAGCTCGAGAGAAAGAAACGGTAGGATAAGAAGCATAAAATTATTAGCGGGAGAGGAAGGCCATTCTTAATGGAAGAAGAGGAGAATTATAGTGAGAAATGCAGAGAATATTAGAGCGAGAAAAAGAAAAGTATTAGCCTGAGACAGAAAGAATCGTAGCAGAGTAAGAGGAGAACTGTGAGAGGAATACAAGGAGAACGATGGAGATCCGGAGGAAAATGATCAGAGGAATATAGCAAGAATTATCAGAGAAGAAGAAAGAGAATTATTGGCGGGCGAGAAAGAGAATTATGAGGGAAATAGGATGGAAATTATTAGCGGAATAGGCAGAAAATTACGTGGTGGGAAAGAAAGGGAATTCTTAACAGAAGAGAGAGAGAATTACAGTGGGAAAAGTAGGCCATTACTAGCACTCGAATAAGAATAAAATTAGGTAGAATTGGTAGAAATGGGTAGAAATTAATAAAATTGGTAGAGTGGGAATAAAAGTTTTAACCGGGGAGACGGAAAAGATTTAGAAGGAGAGACGGGCAATCATTAGGGGATTAGGAATTAAACTATTAGCGGAGAGATGGAGAATTATTAGAGGAATACAAATAAAAGTGTCAGTGGGAGAGATGGAAGGTTATTAGGGGAGTAGTAATAAAAGTATTAGTGAGAAAGACAGTAGTTAGTGGGATAGCAATAAAATTAGCGGGAGAGAGGGACT
Organism: Nothoprocta perdicaria; assembly: GCF_003342845.1. NCBI lineage: Eukaryota > Metazoa > Chordata > Aves > Tinamiformes > Tinamidae > Nothoprocta > Nothoprocta perdicaria. The sequence continues at coordinate 48,015 of NW_020455839.1, read as the reverse complement.
ACTATTAGAGAAAAAACAATAAAAATATTAGCTGGAGAGACATAATTATTAGGGGAAGAGGAAAAAAGTATTAATGGAGGATACACAATAATTGCTGGGATAGCTATAAAATTATTAACAGGAGACAGAAAATTATTGGAGGCATATTAATAAAAGGCATATTAGTGGGACAGACGGACAATAATTAGCGGGGAAGAGGAACAAAAGTACTAGCGGGAGAGACGGGGAATTATTAGGGGATCAGGAATTAAAGTATTAGCGGGAAAGATGGAGAACTGCTAGTGGAATGGGAATAAATGTAGTAGCGGGAGAGTTTTGCAATTATTAGGGGAACAGGACCCAAAGTATGAATGGGGGAGATGGTAATTAGTGGGAGAGCAATAAAATTATTAGCGGGAGAGGCAACTATCAGAGGAAAAGCAATAAAAGTATTAGCCGGAGAGAGAGAGACGATGATTAAAGGAATCTGAATAAAATGCGTAGCGGGAGACACAAACAATTAGTATGGAAATAGCAATAAAATTATAGGAGAGACTATTAAGATAAAAAAGGGAACGGGAATGAAAGTACTGTCGGGAGAGAGAGACAATTATTACGAGAACAGGAATAAAATTACTGTCGTGAGAGACAGGCGATTATTTGGGGAAGAGAAATAACACTTTCAGCGAGAGAGACTGTGTTAGTGGGAGGGACAGACAGTTATTAGGGAAGTGTAGTAGAATTATTAGCGGGAGGGAGACAATTTTAACTGGGAGACAGAGTCAATTATTAGAGGAAAAGGCATAAAACTTTCAGCCCCAATTCTTATGGGGAGAAAAAGGGGACGCAAGGGAAAACTAATGCGGAGTGCACGAGAAGGAATTATTACGAAAAGAGAGAGGGCGAGCGAATAGGGCTTATTACAGAGAGCACGTGGAGCTTTTGTTACGGAGAGCACGGAACAGTTATTACGGTGAGCAAACAGGGGAGTGAGGGGGAATTATTGCAGAGCGTGCGGAAAAACTTTTTCGGGACACAGGAACAAATATTGCGGGCAGCGACAAAGAATTACTAGGGGGAGAGAAAGCTGGCGCGCCGAGAGAGAGAAGAAGAGAAATTATGGCGGGGAGCACCAAAGAGTTATTTCAGGGAGTGCAAGAAAGAAGTATGACAGAGAGAGAAAGGGAGAGCGTGCCAGGAGGAGTGGTTGCGAAGCACGGAGTTATTACAAGGAGAGAAAGGGGGAGCGCAAAAAGAAATTACTGTAGAGAAATAAAGAGAGTTATGTTGAGGGACAGAGAAAGGATCGGGGAGAGAGAGAAATGAACAGCGCTTGGATTGCTCGCCTCTTTCCAAGCCCTCACCTTTTGCATGCGACAACTCTAACAATCCCACCAGATGGGCGTGCGGGTGCAGGCGATGACGACCGGAAGGCAGCAGCGGATCGTGAAGTACTAGGTGTTTCTTTATGGGTCTGTCCCCGCACAGCGCTTCCCCAACAAACCAACCAAAATGAGGGGTGAGTTTTCGGACTGCTACTCTGATGCTTTTTCAGGATGACAGAGCTCACTGTCTTCACAGGGGACAGTTAGTTGGACTTTACCTACAGTCCTGCCCTTACCTGCCAGGGAAAGGGACCCTCTCCTGTCCCTTCTGCTTATTACTGCTAAGTAAAGGAGGTACTTAAAAGTCGTTGGGGTTCTTTTAGGTCCTTCAGTAGCGTTCAGTTTTCTTTGAAGAGACAAATACTCACATGTCCCCCGTATGCCAAGCTACCGACAATTTACAACGAAACAGACCGTCAAGTCTTCTTYGCTGCGGTGAGACTAAAACAAAACTAGGGAGATGGGTCCCACACTTATTAGGAAGAGCCTTTTCCTGTTGTTCAGGCTCCAAGAGCCTTCTCGTGTTGTTCAGGCTCCAAGCTTATGGAGAACACCAGAAGAGAGAGCAGGGGACTTGCCAGGAATGTTAGCAGGGACGGGAGCACTAGGGGGGTGCGCAGAAAATGGGCAGCTCGGCCCCACGCTCTGGCAGTCCTGGCCCTGCGCTCCAGGCCCGGACAGATCCGGCGCCAAGACGCCGCCATCCCACGCCCTGCACGGCCGCCTTCACGCGGCGATGGCTGCACCGGCAGGATGAGCCCGAGGCCCACGACCACCTGTAGGGACGCGACCCCCTCACCGTACCCTTCCTCCACGCTCCTGTCTGGAGGCGCTCAGGCTCCCCACGAGGACAGCGCGTCCGCCGCGGAGGCGCCACGCGAGACAAGACCGCAGGCACCGTGCGGGCACTGCCGAGAGGGGACTGAGCAAAGCGTGGGGGGTGGGGGGGGGTGGAGAAAGGAGGTGACACCAGTTGTGTCCTCAAGTTGTGCCAGGGAAGATTAACATTATACATTGGGCAAAATTTCTACGTGAAAAGATGAGTCAGTCATTGTAATAGGCTGTGCGGGAAACTGACAGTGTCACCATCCCCGACAGCATCCAAGAACCGTGTAGATGAAGGACTTAGAGAGACTCAGGTTTAACAAGCACGGTGTCGAAGGGCTTACGGTTGGACTCGATGGTCTTGAAGGTCTGCGACGGCCTCTTCAAGATGACCAAAATGTCGGAAAGGAGCGGTTGACAGTGACGTGTCGGCACTGGTGAGTTGCTGGAGGATGGGCAGGACCCGGGCTTCACGGCCACACTTCTGCTTCTCTGATCCTCGAGCGGAGCACAGGGGAGCGCTCAGGGCGTGGGCCCTCCCTTACCTTTGCGGGACAGCTGCTTCGACGGCGGAGAGCTGCGGTGAGCGGAGCGATCTGCACGTGCATGCGCCCCGTTGCTGTCGTAGTACTTATTTTTCAGCGCAGGAGGGCAGTCAGGAGCGCTGCGCAACGTCGGGCACGCGCGCGCGCTGCCCTTCCGGCAGCAGTTCTGCTGTACTGACACGTTCAAGGGGTTCACTCGGCTTCCAGAATGGCAGGACTTTTTATTTGTTGTTTTGTTATTTTTTCCAGTGGTGACTGCAGTCAAACAGCTATTCATGCTTTAAGGAGTAGAACATCCTTATTTTATATAGATATGCATGCAGCCTCCATCCTTACGTGGACCGAAACGAGCAGCTTCTTTGAAGACGGTTGCAATAAAAGTGCTTCTCCCCAGGTCATGCTCGCCCTTTCTAGAATCGTAATATGACGTCTCCAGTCTGGGGAAGCTGTCAAAATTCTGTTCTTGCAGGCGCGAATGCGGCAGTTGGGGGTGGGAACGTAGGGCGCACGCACGTCATTCGTCTGCAGTACCGTTTATTGGATGCGTGGGGGCCGCACCGAGGCAAGGGAAGGCAGCGCGAGCGCGCCTCCTTCAACAGTACAGTATTTCTCGTAGCCACGGGACGGCAGCAGCGGACGCCGCGCGCACGCGTCCGCTCTGTGCTGACGCGGAACAGCCCCCTTCACCCGCGAGGGTAGGAAAGGAGCGGGCTGGCGGTGGAGCCCCTGGCGTGCAGGTGCAGAGTCAGACCGCTGACCGTGTGCGCAGCACGGTCTTCATTTGGTGCATGCGCGTTTGCATCGCCGCCCCCTTCAGGACGGCTATTTTCCAGAAAGAGACTACTTTGGGTTTTTTTTCCAAGAGTACCTCTTTAAATTTTTATTTTACTCCACTACCATCACCACTACTGCAGTGTGAAAACAAATCCAAATGGTCGGGTCTGTCTTTCATATAGATGTGCTCGTATCTCCAACATACCTGATTTGAAGCAGGCAGCTTCTGAGGGCTTCAGGAACCAAACTTTCAGCTGAACAGTGCAAAAATACAGACCAAGATTACTTGCACAGGCTGCATTAAAAAAAAAAAAAAAAAAAGAAAGAAAAGAAAGAAAAAACAATATATAAAAGACTTTAATTTTTAATTACTGCATCCCCACTGAAATGGATTAGGGCGACATTATTCTGTTCTGGCTGCTAGGCTGACTACGCAGGACCCGCGCCACACCAGACACGCCCCACACCAGACACACACACACACACACACACACACAAGCTCCCTCCAGCCGTTAAGCCCTACAAAAACACAACTGTGCGGCTCTCATGCTCTAGAAAAGAGCTGAAAGTGTCAAATGCCACTGACTGTGGCAGAAAGGGGCCAGGAAAGCCCAGAACAGGAACGCAGAACAAGTCAGAAAGGCCCGATGCCTTGACAACGGAAGAAACAACATTGTGAAAGGGGGCCRGACGGCGCAAGAAGAGCACGTGGTGGCAAAGACGGCCAATGAGGCCACAACGATGGCCGCAAAGACGTGTGGCCGCTAGCGACAGCCTGCCCCTTTTGTCTGGCCGCACGGAACAAGCTGCGATCTGCCGGCGCGACGCTGGCGAGCGCAGCCAGCATAAGACAACAAATGCTTCCATGCTAGCACCCTGCAGCGCAGGACTTGCTCCACGAGCACAAAGCGTGAGAGCGACAGCAGGACCTGAGCACAAGAGAGTGAGGCTGCGATGCAGACCGCAGACGGACTCGAGCTGTCCGCTGTCGCGAGCCCTCACGTTTCACCACAAGTCGAGTCCGGATGCCCCGCGATGCTTTGCCCGTCAGCAGGGTGTCTTCAGTACTCGGGCTCGCCGTCGCTCCTGACGATGCRTTCTTGACCCTCTCACACACGTGCGCACACCCACACGCACCACTACACCCTTCCCCTCTCTGCCTGGCTGTGGCAGCACTCTAGGTCACCGACAGGCCTTGATAGACATCCTCAGCGGCGGATGATGCGCATCCTCTCGTCTTCCTCAAGGTGCCCCATTCACTTTCATCCCCTGCCAAAGCTAAGCGCTAGCAGTCACTGCTTTTCCCCTCAGTGATAACCTCGKCGGCAAGAACCAGCTCCCGCAGAGTGCTAGGGGTCCTCTGCTGCTTACCTGTGGTACACAAATTCCGAATGCCTGAATCGTGGCTGAGGTAGCATCCTTGGTACCTGGAACAACCAAAACATGACTCTGTCAGCAGGCCACACATGCCAAACTGCCGACATGCAGGAGGAATGCCCTCCACCGAAACACTCCCTCACGTGCCCTCCTAGAAAAGGCCCGCGCAGCACCTAGAAATGCAGAGCAAAAGCCATCACCAAGATGCAGGCCACCACCAGGCAGAGCATAATGTATCTCAGATCCAGCAAAGTCCCTCCCTGGGCTCCTGGGGACCGCTCAGCCGTTTCTCTTCACACCTCCAAGAAAAACTTCAGGAAAACACAGAGGCAGGACCGCTACTTGAGAGGGTGCCAAAAAGCACACRCTATCCACAGCAATGCACCCCCTCCCAACACCTTTACCAGCTTTGGGCACCCATCCTGAATGCCAGGCTATGCGCCGCAAGGCCCGGGCCCTCCCGGCACCTGTCAAAGCAGAAGAGCTGCGGCGACGGGGACGGGCGCAGCACGACAACCCCTCGGCGCTAGGTGCCGCTTCCTCCTCCGGGACACGAGCGATGCGCTCCCCGCCTTACTCCACACCTACGTGCGCAAAGAAAAAAGCGTGGACTCTGATGTTCCGGACAAGTCCGGAAGAGAATCAAAAGCCGTCATCCGTGATGGAAGGACCTGAGACTGTGAGACCACAGGGAAGAGAAGCCCGACGGGGCATCGGGAAGGCGCTAAACAAGACCGGCTTCGGAAGAGGAAGCGGCTGCCCACGATGCCTCAACGATGGACGCAAAGAGAATCTTCTGCCCCTTCGTAGCCCCATGCGCAACCCACAACGAGAGCCACCCGCCCTAGGACGATGAGGGACGTGGTCACGCAAGAACCCAATGGCCAGGCAGAAAGGCCCAAGGTTTGCACAACAGAGCAAATAACACTGTGAGAGGGCGCCAAGACGACGCAAGAGCACGCGAGCGACGGCGCGAGAGACTCCGTCCGCGAGCGACGCCTCCCGCGCTAGCGCCGCACGGCGTGGGACGCGCTCCGGGAGCGCAAAGAACAAAAGCGCTACCCAGACCTGAGCGAAAGAGAGCCGAGCTTCGATGCTAACCGCACGCTACGTGATGACGCGGATGCTTATTTTTAGTATCTGAAGCAAGACCGAGGAAAATGAAGCCAGTTTCGGCGCAATTTGAGCGCTGCAGGAAGAAAGGAGGCTGGCAAAAGTAGTAAGGTCCTTCGATCCCGGTACACGGTCTGTGAGCAAAGAGAGGTACAGATTTCCTCTGCCAAGTTCCCGACACAAACAGAATGTTTGAAGCTATGCTGTAAATAGGAGGAAAACACCACACAGTAAAAACAGTGCTTGTCAGTCTCGCTGGCGACAAGTACTCACGTTCAGCCAATTGCCGCCCAGGAAAACCGAGATAGAATTTGAGTTCACACTGGCGTGAGACCCACATTGAAAACCATATTTACCTTGGATGGCAAAAACAATGCTCACGGAGCCTTGTCGAAACGCTGCCCCAGCCCTGCTCAGAGTTGGATTTCGTTTATGATAAGAAGAACAGAGCAAGGTTACAAAAATCACATCGCTGCCGTTTCCCTGTCTTCCTAATGTGAACGGGAACGCTACATCAGAGCTGAGGAACGTGAGTAAATTCCAAATTAATTTAGGGTGCCGAGTCGAAGCGAGATCCGACAGCGATGGTTGCCAAAAGGGCCGGGCAGCCTTTACGTGAAGTAGTAGGACTACATTTATCTTCCCATTATACTCACGGCGGATCTTTGATACAAATCTTTGCCCCCTTGGATCATCTTCTCAGAAAGCTGGAACTCAGAGACATGTGTGGTGCGAAACTGTCCCGAGTTTATGACAAATCACCAGAGTTCTGCATGATCTGGAAAGCGAGTGGTAGTAGCAAAGAGCTAACTCRGTCTCACTGGCTGGATCAAACACAGGACAAGTGCAGGTGGGGAGATACAAGACACACGCTTATGCGCACGCGGACAGTGAAGCCGTACAAGTCCCGATGTCCTTCGCTCACCTCCACGAATGCCATCGCCAGCCCTTTCTCAGAGCGTCGGCTAAAGCTGCAGAACCCAACATCCACCTTACGAGCCACAAACCGAGGCACTGAAAGCAAAGGGGATGTGCTATTTGTGCAGACGAGCGCTCCCGCGAGGGAGAAAGGGAACAGAATCGGCAAGAGAATCCTCGTTGGACGGGGGTGTCCAGCGCTACAGTCGTTCCTCTAGTCATTAATAGCTGTTGCAGTTGTAGTTAGATTATAGAAGGACTCTACATGCAAATAAATATCCACCATCTAGTGTACTGAGAAAGATCTTTGCTACGGACAAGCTGACTCGTTTTATTGGAATCGAGCACTAACGCACTGAAATCCTCAGGACCCGACGGTTTGATGAAAATCTGAAAAATAACACATTCTTCCTAGATGTATATTGTAATACTTGACCTGCATAGTTACCTCCATATTTCCTATGCTAGAAATCCATGCCATCCCGACTCGTATATTCCCATTTATTCAATGCCCGCAGTACCCGATTACTCAGTCAATCGGCCAGGTTCGTGTTTTTGTTATGTAAGATATTGGCCAAAGAAGATTTCAAATGATATCTCTTCCTCCCTAAAGGTATTTAGCGCTTAATATCTTACTTGAGGTTATTAATAGTTGTGGACTTTACATTAATTGCTGCCATGGAGCAGCCACGGAAAAAGGAATCCCTGCGTGGGCCATCCTCCCGCTCACCGCTCCTCCCGCATCAGAAGAATTTGCAGAAGTAGCGTTTAAGTTAAAGAYGATTCCACAAAGCTGGCGCCCCAAACAGGTCGGCTCGTGATTTAGACCGTTGCCACGTGCCGCCTCTCTAGGGCATTTTGCAATTCACCTACTACAGCATCGCTTAGCTTGTCTCACCTACCTCTTAGATACCTGCATCTCTGCTGCTGCTCTACTGCTCTTTCTTTCGAGGCGGAGGGTTTCTCRAGGCGGCGGTGACCGAGTTGGTTGCGCGGCCCTCCCCTACCATGGGAATAGATATTGCCCCTAGAGCGGACTCTTCCCAGGAACAACTGGTTATGGGACGGTTCTTCCAGGTTTTGCAGACAGGGCAAACTGTGCCTTGTCTTCCTGGACCGTCTAGACTGCACTGGAGCTTCTTTTGTAGCTCCAGTTTGTAACAGATAACTCCTACGTCAAGGCTCCTCACTACCTGCTTTAATGGTTCATTCACATTCCTCCTGTCACCTTGGCATTCGGGGTCAGCAATGTTCAGGGCCCGTAGACATTGCTACCAAGGGAACGCTATCCCAAGGTGCCGTAATGGGTTCGAGCCTTTGTGTGCTACAACCACTCTAGCAGGATGGCATTCCCTCCAGGGCAAACCAGGATATCAAACTATACTGCTGCTTCTGTAACACAAGTGCTTCCCAGGAGGGAACACATAGACCTGCGCAGCACCTAGGGCAAGTTGCGGGGGCAGAGCCAGTTAGTGGGCAGAATGGAATTGGTTGCTCCCAGAGAATTGGTAGCTCCCAAAAAACACTCTAGAGAAAAACAGAGGGGTTCCTTGGGGCGCTGCAGGACCAAGCGAGGCCTTGACAGCACGATGGACTCTCTGTGGAAATCTAGGGTAGATTAAATGTATCTTCTGGAAAGCAGAGAGCAACTAAAACACCGAGTCCCGTCCGGACAGGGAGCAGCCCAGCCCTGACAGGCTCCCTGTTCTGCCCTCCGCCCCGGGACCGCCCWTCCTCCCTCCCTGCTCCACAGCCCGGCTCTCGCCCACCACGTCTCCAGTCCCACCGGCCTTACCGGCCCCGGGGCAGCTGCCTCGTCCCGGCGCGCCCCGAGTGGCCGCGTGTCCCGGGACCCCCGCCCGGGCGGCGCCCCCAGCCCTGAGCGCTCCCCGGCCCCGCTCACCTCCTCCGGGGCCGGGACCCCCCGGGACCCCTGCCCGGGCAGCACTCCCAGCCCCGGGCGCTCCCCGGCCCCGCTCACCTCCTCCGGCGCCGGCAGCTCCTCGGCGGCAGCGCCYRCCTCACAGCACGGCCCCAGCRCGAGCTGCCCTCAACGGCCGTCCSGGCCGCAGCGCGTGCCSGCCCCCCACAGCTGCCGCTCGTCCCGGCCCCGGGGCCGGCAGCTGCCGCCCATCACCCAGCGGGCCGGGAGGAGGGTGGCGAGTCCCATCAGGGACAGCTGGGGCAGCCAGGGCAGCAGAGCCCCCCGTCTGCTGCCAGCGGGTGGCTGAACGCGCGAGGCGGAGCCCTGGCCCCGGCACGCGGACACAGTGAGGGGGAGCTGGGGGCAGTCAGGCGTGGGCGGCGCCGCCAGCCCCCGTGTCCCGCCGGGAGGACAGCCCCGGCGAGCACTGGGGGCCAGGCGGGCACGGCCCTTGTCCCGCAGCAGGGCTGCGCCGGAACCCCCGGCAGGCACCGCGGGGCTATCTCATCACAAAATACCCTCCTCAGGCAAAAGAGGAGCAAGTTGACCTCATCCCAATCCGACTTGGGTTTAACATTAACCCTTGGCGTTCCGAGCGGGAGGTGCCTTCTCCTTGGATGCAGYGGGCGTGCAGGGGAGAACTCTCCCGACCTCGGATTGACTGCCACCTGAGGAGGAGGCTCCTCCAGGGGCCGAAACGCCTCTCCCACCTTCTTGGGGAGTGGTGATTATTGCACGTTGGTACGTCAGAGGTAGCCAAAAACCCTGCGGGGTAGTGGAGAAATTCCTATACTGACATCCAAAACCTGCTTTGTAAATGCTGCACTTGAATAAATTGCACTATYTGTGAACTCGACTAATTGGTTTGAATGCAGTTGGACCTATAGTCAACAGACTATTCCTGAATCTGGTGCGGCCACAGTCGGACTTTAGAGCTACCACGGTATTGGGTATTCCCAATCAGGAGGTGCATGACTCTAGGCACACCCGGTCCCTGTAACCTACAAGCATCAGCTGGAAAGCAGGGGCATTTATCTCTTCCCAAATCTGCCCCCTGCATTCCCAAATCTTCAACCTGCAACATCAGGCGACAAGAAACGCAACACAGCTTCAACAATACAGGAAATAAAACTGTGAAAGGGCACTAGGAAGGCGCAAGGGCACGGAGCGGTGGCACGAGTGCAACCGAGAGGTGGCCGATGAGGCCGCTGGGATGGCCGCAAACACGTCCGGTCGCTAACGACAGCCCGCCGCTTTCGGCCAGCGGCACGGGACAAGCCGCCATCTGCCAACAAGATGCTGGCAAGTCAGGCAAAAGATAAAGGCTGCCTCCTGCGCCAGTACCGTGCCAGACGTGTTCCGGGCGCGTACATAGCTCCGGGAACTGGACGTGACCCTGTACCGCATGCTCTAGGYGTTGCTGCTTAAGCAGGGGTGTTGGACTGGACGGTCTCTAGAGGTCCCTTCCAACCTTACCATTCTGTGAATCTGTGATAAAAAACAAGAGCAATGTCAGGTCCTAGACAGAAGAATGCGAAGCTGGGACACGCCGCCTGGACTATGACGTGCCGCTGGCAGTAATCCAGCTGTTACAGAGCCATAGTGTTTGTAGCCCTCTTGGCTCCAGGAACATAGGGCCACGTCCAGACAATAGCACAGCGCTCCTAGAACCGGTCTATAATCGTGGAACGCCCTGCCTGCACATTGGTGCAGGACAGCTAAAAACTGTGGTACGTGCCACGCCATGCATGCTATCGGTAGCTTGCTTCACGGATGAACCACAGCACTGGAGTTGGTCATCTCCCTTCCCAAGCCCTCACCTTTGGGGTGCAGAAGCTCCAACATCCCCACTAGGCAGGTGTGCAAGCACAGGTGACTGCGACCCGAAGGAAATATGCGAGCGCGACGTCCCAGGCGCTTCCGTCCGAGACGTCCCTCTCCCATGAGCTACCCTGCTAATGGAACCAAGAGAGGGCTCAGGTTTCTGGACGACTACTGTGAGGCTTTTTTGGGGGCCCAATGAAACTGTTGTGATCTGTAGATGGGAAGGTTGTTTCTTTCAACTCGACGTAGGGTCCCCCACCTGCCGGACACCCTCTCCAGTCCTTTCCGCTATCACGGTGTGAGGGACTATCTCAAAGCTCATTTGCCTTTCTGCTGAATTTTCTGTAAGAACCCAGCTAAGCAGCTGTGAACAGGTAAGGACTCAAAAGAGTTTTTGGATGGGGTCAAGGAACAGCCACGCTGCGTCAGCTGATGTGTACCGCCCGAAGCCACAGTGGTGGGAATGCTGTCCTCTGGGAGACAACTTTCTTGGATAACCTATAAAAGACTAAGCAATTGAATCACAGACGGTGATCCGGAGACCCCCACCACCCATGTGCACGAAGACTACGGACCAACAGCACACCGCTGGATCCAYGGTGGTGGCAGCTGTGTGTTGCAATGCTATCCTGACTGCTTSCTAGATTTCCTTCCTATCTTTCCCTCTCTTTCCTATTGCTATTGTCTTACTGCAACACAYGAATATGTTCTTTGTGTAAGTCCTCAATAAATTCCCTTGATTGGCAGCATTTGACCTCGTTTGTGTCTTAATCTCACTCTGGGCCTTACAGGGAATCTTCGCAGCTTGGGTCTTCCCGGGATGTAACACAGCGCGTTGTTGCTGATTAAAGGGGGTAATTAGAAATAGCAGCCCATCGCCTGGCTCACCGAGGTGCTCTTAGGCCCTTCACCAGCAACTTGCTTTTTTATTTTCTCTTCACTTTGTGTTCCTTTTTTTTTTATTTATTTTTTTTTTATTTAATAGGTCAGGAAAAACGAAAAAAAAAAAAAAAACCAGGAGTCCTTAACCTGCAGTTTTACATTTGTGCACTCTGTAAGCACCACGCACGGCAGGATTATCCCAGAAAGCCTGCACTGTGCATGCATGGAGGGAATCCAAGAGGCATCCAAAAGGAAGAGGAGACAAACACCTGTGGGTCCCCTGTATGTTAACCCGCCAACAGGCTGCACTGAGAAAAGCTGTCCAGGCTCCTTCGCTATGGTTGCACTACATCAAAAAGTGGGGGCACAGATCGCATCCTGCAGTTATCTGAAGGTGCCTCTCTCCTTCCCTCCCTCTCCCCGCACACTCGCAGAGAGCACCAGAAGAGGCAGCAGGGGGGTCGCCCCCATGTCCCAGCAGAGCCGATCGAGCTTCAGCCGGCTCGGTCCTGAGCTTCTYGGCTTCCTCGGGACTCCCGCCCCTCTCGGTGGGTCTGTCGCAGCAGGAGCCGCCAGTGTCGCGGACACCGACACTTTCTCCCACCGGTCTCCTCCTCCTCCTCCTCTCGCGCTACTCCCCTGCCTCCCGTCRCCTCCTTCGCCGCGGCGAGCGCACGTCCCTGCCCGCCCCCGATAAGAACGGGAACCCTAAGGGAACATGCGAAAAGAGCAGCTCGGCTCCGCGGCGCCGGATCCCCGTCATTCCGCACGGCTCCCGCTCCGAGCCCGGCCCGGCTGCCTTCACGGAGCGATGCCCTCAGCGRCAGGCTCGGTGTCTTACCCGTTCTGAAAGGGCAGAAAGCAGCGGCAAGCAGAGCAACCGGCTCGGCAGGCAGMAGCAACGTGCAGTAACGTGCAGTCCTCCACGGGAGCAGCGCTTGTGTATTTCTTTATTATGATTTTTTTCCCCCAACACAGAAAACGGCACTGGGTCCCTGGGGAGAGGCCCTTAAGGCGCGGTCCGTGCGTCACATATGGGCATTCCACAGCCGCCGCCCCCCCCCCCACCGCGGGCTTTTAAACGCGTTTTCTGTTCGCGATTGCGCAATCGAATCAACAATCAGCGCATGCGCCCTGATCGTTCGATGCCGACCTTTTCTGCGCATGTGCAATAGGATCCCGACGCTGCGCAGGCGTAAGGTTTTTTTTTTTTGCGCATGAGCACTGTTACTTCAATGCCGCACATGCGCTTTTGACGGGTAAATTTGGCGCATGCGTTCTCGCAGTCCTCTAGCGCAGGCGCATTTGGGGGCACGGCGGGCACATGCGCTATAGCAGATTGGTTGGGCGCATGCGTACTGAGTGGCGATTGTGCACGTGCGCAGTGTAGTCGCAGTCCTGCGCGTGCGCGAGGCAGACTAACGATAGCGCATGCGCTCCGGTCAAGGTTTTTTTTTTTTTTGGTATTGCACATGCGCACTGACAGGGCAGCAGCCGATTGTATTGCGCATGAGTAGGACAACATGGGGGGCGCGCATGCGTTTTGGGAGCGCTACATTGCGCATGCGTACTGTTACCTCAATGTTGCGCATGCGTTATTCGAAGCTCAATTTCACGCATGCGTTTTCGCCTCTTCTCTAGTGCATGCGCAATAACGACAAGGCAAACGCATGCGTACTGAGTGGAGATTTCGCGCATGTGCAATAGCGTCACTGCGTTGCACATGCGCAGTCACTTTAAAGACAGCGCATGCGCCCTACTCAGGCTGTCTTGCACATGCGCACTGATAAGCCAGCAGATGACTACTGCGCATGTGCGCTAGTACGCTGGTGCTGCGCATGCGTCTTTGGAGGACGCTGCATTGCGCAGGCGTAGAGCTACGTCAATACGGCGCACGCGTACTTCGTAGCTAAATTTGGCGCATGCGTTTTCGCCGTGCCCCGTAGCGCATGCGCATGACCAAGAATAAGGGCGCATGCGTACTGCCTTGCGATTTTTTTTTTTTGCGCGTGCGCAGTAATGTCACGAATCTGCACATGCGCACTGCTAGTTTTAAAGACAGCGCATGCGCTCTCATCGTGAGTGTCATGCACATGCGCACTACCAAGAGAGCAGCGGACTCTACTGCGCATGTGCASGAGAATGTCCGTGTGCGCATGCGTTTTGGTGCGAGCTACGTTGCGCATGCGTACTGTCACCTCATCGTAGCACATGCGCCTTTCCCTGCTAGATTTGGCGCATGCGTTCTCTCCGAAAGCTCTGGCGCATGCGCATGACGAATARGGCGCGCACATGCGTACTGCGTGGCGATTTTGCGCGTGCGCAGTGTCGCCAGCGAGTCGCTCATGCGCATGGCTGGCTTTAAAGACAGCGCATGCGCTGCCATCAGGAACGTCTTGCACATGCGCATTGACAGAGCAGCGATCGACTCTATTGCGCATGTGTCCTAGAACGTTGGAGAAGCGCATGCGTTTTTGGGGGCGCTGCATTGCGCACGCGTAGTTGTACGTCAATATGGCGCACGCGTATTTCGCGGCTAAATTTGGCGCATGCGTTCTCCCGCACACTCTGGCGCATGCGCATGACCATCAAGGGCGGGGCACATGCGTGGTGTGTGACGATTTTGCGCGTGCGCAGTGGCCCCACCAATCTGCTCATGCGCACTGCTAGCTTTAAAAACAGCGCATGCGCTTTCATCGTGAGTGTCATGCACATGCGCACTGCAAGGAAAGCAGCTGACGCGCATGTACGCTAGAATGTTGTTGTGCGCATGCGTTTTGATGCGAGCTACGTTGCGCATGCCTACTGTCATCGCAATTATGCGCATGCGTTCCCCGCCCCCGTTAAATTTGGCGCATGCGTTCTCTCCGCACACTCTATAGCGCATGTGCCTGACCAACAAGGCGGGCACATGCGTATTGAGTAGCGAATTCTGCGCGTGCGCAGTGATGACAGCRAGCAGCTCATGCGCATTGCTGTTTTAAAGACAGCGCATGCGCCCGCATCGTGAGTGTCACGCACATGCGTACTGCCAAGAGAGCAGCGGACGCTATTGCGCTTGCGTACTAGAGCGGCGGCGGTGCGCATGCGTTTTGAGGCAGGGCACATTGAGCATGCGTATTATGAGCTCAATACTGGGCATGCGCTTTCCGTSGCTAAATTTGACGCATGCGTTCTCGCGACATTCTCTGGCGCATGTGCATTACCAACAGGGTGGTCGCATGCGTACTGCGTGGCAATTCTGCGCGTGCTCAGTGCAACGAGGGGCGAGTCATTGCTTCGCGCATGCGCATTGCTAGCTTTAAATACGGGGCGCGTTCTCTAATCCCGCTATGTCGCACGTGTGCACTGGCAGCGGAGCGGGTAACTAGTGCGCATGTGCACTATAAGGTTGTTGATAATGCATACGTATTGGGTTGTGTTTTTTCTCCATATGCCTCATTGGTGGGGTGGAAAATCAGGGGTACGTGTGCTAGTCGTTTTCTGATCTTTTTYGCATGCGCAGTAATTAACGTTTGTTTATGCAGAGAGAATTTGCCATTCCCACGGGCTTATTATGTATGCCCCCTCTTTATGATGCTGCCCGGCAAGGAGCAAGCACGTTTCGTTTGCACTACTCGTCTTTGTATACCCGTAGGAATCGCTGAGCCTGGCAAGCCCGGAGTCCACGCGCCGCCCCTTACCGTTGCAGTACCGACTTTATGTCACCGGGGGGCGGCAGTGAGCAGGCGGAGCGGACCGCACAGCTGTGTGCACTTTTACCCTTGCAATACACATTTTTGGACACATGATGGCAGCGGTGAGCGCGCTGGAGCGCTCTGCGCATGCGCCTCCTGCCGTGTTGCACCGCGCTCTTTTGGGCACCTGAGGGCAGGAGAGGTCACGGCAATGCGTAATACGCATGCGCAGTCTCTTTCATCTCTGCGCGTGCGCAGAAAGGCACGCGTATCGGAGAGTTGGACGYGGGGGCGGGTGGGACGCGCGTGCGCGCTGTCCTCTCCCTATGGCGCATGCGCGTTTAGGATCCCGCCAGGCGCATGCGTGCCTCCCCTTGAGCGTGGGCGAACTCCACGCGCGCCGGCAGCCACCGAGGACGTGTGTGTGTTTGCGAACGGCTGCCAGCCCTTAACGCCCGGGCCCCGGGGGCCCTGCGGCCTTGCGTGCGGCCTCCCCAGGCCTCACAAAACGAGCACTTTTCCAGCCGGGCTCCGTGCGGGTCTGCAGGGCTGTGGACGAGCGCGGGCAGCGTCCCGGGGCACCATGGCTCAAGCCCTAAGGACTCCCCGGCCTGGAAACGGCGGCGCTACAGGCGGCCCGGGGAGCCTGCGTGGGGGCGGCGCCTTGTGGGGCCGTCTGGGCTGCTGCTGCACAGGCGCCCTGTGGGCTCGGCAGGCTCAACGGCCCCGTCCAGGCCGCCGTGGGCTCCCTGTGGGCCCGGGGGCTTTAGAGGCCCTGTGAGGCTCCCACCGAGGCCGTACGGGCCCTGCCGAGTTCTTGGGGAGCCTTGCAGGCCACTCCATCCCTGCGGCCACCGAGAGAGCCCACGGAGCCCCTGGAGGGCCCCAGGGAGCCACACGGGGCCMGGACAGCACCTCCGGCCCCACACGGGGCCCATAGGGCCGGGATGGTCCCGGATGGGGCCCGCGCGGCACCCAGAGAGTCCTCAACTGCCCCAAAATCCCCAGGAACCGCAAACTCTCCAAGCCTCCCGGAAATAGCCCGAATTGACCCCAATTGCTCCCCCACCCCCTCCGGGCCGGATGCCTGGGCCCTTTTCACGACTGTCAGAAGGGAGGGGAGGGGGCGGGCACGGTCCCGCCCCTTCCGCCCCGCCCCTTCCGCCCCGCCCCCTGCACTTCGGCCCCGTGACGTCCCTGCGGC
>NW_020455839.1:9886-31310 GCF_003342845.1 Nothoprocta perdicaria | reverse complement strand
TGGGGGTGCCAGGGGGGCAGTTGGGGGTCCCGGAGGGACAGTTGGGGGTCTCGGGGGCTCTGCGGGTGCCACGCTCAGCTCTGCTCTGTAGGGCAGCCGGTGCCCCCCCCATGGCTCTGCATCGTGCGGCCGCCCCGCTCCTGCGGCCCGGCCTGCGGGGGCTGCGCAGAGGCAGCACCGCCCCCCCCCACGGTGAGTGCGGGATCCCTGGGCCCTCTTTGTCCCCCCGTGTCACTGCTGTCCCCACACCCACCGGTGCCACCACTGTCCTTCAGCGTCCCTGCTGTCCCATGGGTGTCCCTGCTGTCCCTTGGTGTCCCCGCTGTCCCATGGGTGTCCCTGCTGTCCTTCAGTGTCTCTGCTGTCCCTGCCACCCCGGGGCTGTAGTCACCATGTCCTTGCTGTCGCTCGGTGTCCTTGCTGTCCCATGGGTGTCTGTGCTGTCCCACGCTGCCCCTCGGTGTCCCTACTGTCCCATGGGTGTCCCCACTGTCCCTCTGTGTCCCACGCGGTCCCATGGGTGTCCCTGCTGTCCCATGGGTGTCCCCGCTGTCCCACACTGCCCCTCGGTGTCCCTGCTGTCCCATGGGTGTCCCTGCTGTCCCATGGGTGTCCCCGCTGTCCCACACTGCCCCTCGGTGTCCCTGCTGTCCCATGGGTGTCCCCCGGTGTCCCATGGGTGTCCCCCGGTGTCCCATGCTGTCCCCCGGTGTCCCATGCTGTCCCCCAGTGTCCCTGCTGTCCCCCGGGTGTCCATTCTATCCCACACTATCCCAGGGTGTCCCTGCTGTCCTGTGGGTGTCCCCACTGTCCCACACTCTCCCCGCTGTCCTATGGGTGTCCCCGCTGCCCCGCGGCGCAGCCGCCTGTCCCCGCGGGCGCAGAGCCCTTCTCGTGGCAGGACCCGCTGCGGCTGGAGGAGCAGCTGGCGCCCGACGAGCGGCTGCTCCGCGACACCCTGCGCAGCTACTGCCGCCAGCGGCTGCAGCCCCGCGTGGTGGGCGACGCGCGCGACCAAGGTGCCCCTGCACCCGGCCCCTGCGCCCACCCTGAGCCCCCCAACCCTCGGAGCCGCGCTTGGCGCCCCCAAATCCCCTGGGAACCCCCCACCTCCCTGTGCCCACCTTGAACCCCCTGTACCCCCTACACCCACCTCAACTCCCTTACACCCCCATAGCACCTGCTACACCCACCCCGATTCCCCTGCACCCCCTACACCCACCCTGACCTCCTGCACCCCGCTAGCGGCTCCTACAGCCTCTACAATCCCCCTATCAGCCCCTACAGCCACCCCAACCCCCCTCTACCCCTCTGCAGACTCCCCAATAGCTCCATTTACACCTAGGGATCACAGGTGCCCCCTGGTCCCGCTCCCTCCAACAACCTCAGATACCCCCCCAGAATCCCCCAGGAACCTCCAGATACCCCCTGCCNCCCCCTGTAGGAACCCTAGATTCCCTCTGATCTGCCTGCTCTCCCTCCTCTGCAGTTTTCCGCAGGGAGATCCTGACTGAGCTGGGGGAGCTGGGGGTGCTGGGCGCCACCATCAAAGGTGAGTGGGGAAGGAGGGACAGGGTGCTGGTGGGGCCCGCTGTAGGTCCCGCTGTGGGTCCCACCGTGGGTCCCGCAGCAGGTCCCCGCACGTGACGGTGCCCCCGGCAGGGTACGGCTGYGCGGGCGCCTCGGCAGTGGCCTACGGGCTGGCAGCGCGGGAGCTGGAGCGCGTGGACAGCAGCTACCGCTCGCTGTTCAGCGTGCAGAGCTCGCTCGTCATGCATGCGCTGGCCGCCTACGGCTCCGAGGAGCAGCGGCGCCGCTACCTGCCCGCCCTGGGTGAGCCAGGGGTGCGGGGGGCGCAGGGGGCTGTGCGGTGCAGGGGCTGTGGGGTGCGGGAGCTGTGGAGGATCTGTGTAGTGAGGGGGCTGTGGGGTGCGGGAGTTGTGGGGCATAGGAGCTGCGGGGTGCAGCAGCTGCGGAGGATCTGTGGGGCGCTGCGGGACACACGGGGTCTGGGGGTCCCGCAGGGGCCGCAGCGCSGCCACCCGGTCCCCGCTGACCCCCRTCCCCCCAGCGCGGGGGCAGCTCCTGGGCTGCTTYGGCCTCACGGAGCCCAACCACGGCAGTGACCCGGGCGGCATGGAGACGCGGGCGCGCTACGACGCGGGTGCACGCACCTACCGCCTGCGTGGTGCCAAGACGTGGTGAGCGCCGGCACGCGGCCCCCCGGCACGTGGCGCCCACCCGCGCTTATCCGCCGCCCCCCAGGATCACCAACGCGCCCGTGGCCGACCTGTTCGTGGTGTGGGCGGCGGGTGAGGAGGACGGGCGCGTGCGCGGCTTCGTGCTGGAGCGTGGCACGCGTGGGCTGCACACAGCGCCCATCGGCGGCAAGCTGGCGCTGCGCGCCTCCTGCACCGGCACCATTGAGCTGGACGATGTGGAGGCGCCGAGCGACGCGCTGCTGCCCGGCGCCCTGGGGCTGGCGGTGAGTGGGGACACGGGTGACACCCGTGCGGTGACACCTGCACACTGGGGCTCCCAGGGAATGGGGACACGGGTGACACCCGTGCGGTGACACCTGCACACTGGGGCTGGCATGAGCGCTGTGATGCCCGCGTGGTAGCAGCCGTCCCCGGGTGACACCCCGCACCCCGCGCAGGGCCCCCTGGGCTGCCTGGACAGCGCGCGCTACGGCATCGCGTGGGGCGCGCTCGGCGCCGCCGAGGCCTGCCTGGAGACCGCGCGCCAGTACGTCCTGGACAGGTAGGGACAGTACGGGGGTGGCATGGGGACAGTACGGGGACACTGCCACTCCACGGCATCCCCYGGCGCAGGAAGCAGTTTGGGGCGCCGCTCGCTCGCAACCAGCTGGTGCAGAAGAAGCTGGCAGACATGGTGACGGAGATCGCGCTGGGGCTGCATGCCTGCCTGCGCCTGGGGCGCCTCAAGGACGAGGGCAGGTAGCGCACGCGGCCCCACGTGTCCCCTGTGTCCTTGCCATGTCCCCACAGTGTCCCCCCGCGTCCCCGCTGTGTTGCCACATGCCCACTGTGGCTCCCCACATCCCCGCTGTGTTGCCATGTCCCCTGTGTCCTTACCACATCCCCACTGTGTCCCCCCACATCCCTACTCTGTCGCTGTGTCCCCTGTGTCCCTGCCACGTCCCCACAGTGTCTCCCCACGTCCCCACCGTGTCCCCGCTGCACGCTCAGTGCCTCCCGCGGCAGGGCCACCCCGGAGATGGTGTCCATGCTGAAGCGCAACTCGTGTGGCAAGGCGCTGGAGGTAGCACGGCAGGCGCGCGACATGCTGGGTGCCAACGGCATCAGCGACGAGTACCACGTCATGCGGCACGCGCTCAACCTGGAGGCCGTCAACACCTACGAGGGTGACGCAGGCACCACTGTGGGGCCAGTGCGGGGCAACGCAGATGCCCCCCGCGCTCACACGTGCCCCTGCCCACAGGCACCCACGACATCCATGCGCTCATCCTGGGCCGGGCCATCACAGGCATCCAGGCATTCTCAGCTGAGAGGGCGCCGCGGCGCGTGGCAGGCACCGACAGAGCATAGCGAGCCGAGCGCGCCCATGTCTTCCAAACGCTGTAATGTCTCCCGAAGGCGCCGCTGTCTCCCGCGCGCACTGCCATCGCTGCTGTCCTCACGCTCCCTGGCAGGGCGCAGGGAAGCGAGCGTTGCGGCCGCTCCTCGGTGCCACCGTGGGGCAGGCGGCGCCCACAGGCGCCAGGGCAATAAAGCGCGTGGAAGGCGGCACTGGGGCCGCTCACCCTTTATTGCAGCGCTCAGGGCTCGGGCTGCAGGCAGAGGTCGCGGTAGGCGGCCTCGAGCGCGCGGCAGGCGCGCCGCAGCTCGCTCTGCAGCTGCGCGATTCGCTCGGTGGCGGCGGCCAGCTCGCGCAGACGCTCCTGGATGAGCCCGTTGTGCGCGTCGTAGAGGCTGAAGAGCCGCTCCTCCAGCTGCTCTGCCAGCGCTGACACCTGCGCCGCGCACAGGGACACGGCCGGAGCGTGCGGGCAGCTGCGCCCACCACCGCCAGCTGCTCCCCTGTCCCCAAGCCCTCTTCGGGGCTGGGGCCGCGGGCGCTCACCTTGAGCAGGAGGCTCTCACGGAAGCCGCTCATGACGGCGTGGTCAGCCTTGCGGCTCTCGTTGACCTTGTCGACGAGGTGCTGCGCGCGCTGTCGCAGACCCCCCACGCTGCCGGCCAGCGCCGCRAACGCGGAGGTGCCGGGCGCCGCGCCGGGGCTGCGGGGAGCAGTGAGGGCTGCAGCGGCTGGCACCCCGGTGGGCAGTCCTGGCCACGAGCGGTGCTGGGGGCTCCGCTTAGCAGCTGTTAGTCAGTTAATTGTGCTAATCAGTGCTGATGCCCTCACGACCACACTGGCTCGCTTGGTCTGCAATGCCTCATTGCAGAAGGGGAGGCCGCCTGACGGCTGCATCCTGGCAGAGCTGGCAGCTTCCGATGGYGGCGCCGTTGGGAAGCGGCAACAGCCGGAGGGCAGCAGCTGATGCCGGCGGCCACGGGCAGCGCAGGGCAGGCACGCGAGCGAGTGGCGGCTGCGGCCCTGCGCGCTCTGGGCAGCCGCTCCCTCCAGAACCCACACGGGGAACAGGCCCTTCCGCACCACTTCCCACATTGGAATATGCGGAAAAAACATGGAAAAGCACCACTGTGGCAGGGGAATGTGTGTCCTGGAGCGACWCCAGGAGCATACAGCACAGAGTGGCACAGCCAAGAGGAGCCAGGTCCCCCCGGGCCACCATTCTGCAGCCCATCCTCTTTGTTTCTTGGTGTGGGAAGCAGCCTAACGATTGGGGCTCTTAACGAAGAGCCCGTGGCTTCTTCCACCACAGCCTCCCGCTCGCTCGGGCCGCTCACCTGGCAGGGAGATCCCCGCCGCCAGCTGCAAAGAAGGGGCCGTCGAGCGGCGCCGCCTCCGCCTGCAGCTCCTCGTCAGCGCCCTCCTCGTCGGCCGCTGCCGCCTGCGGAGCGAGGTGCAGGCCGGGCTGAGTGTGTGGGGCCCCAGTGTCCGAGCACCTGGCCCACGCGTTGCTTCGGCGCTTCTGCTTTACTGGGGGCGGCTGCTTCTCGCCGGTTGCTCCTGCAGCACCTACAGGAACAGGGGCCGAGTGACTAACGGGAAGGGCAAATGTCCAGCAGAGGAGCCCAAAATCCCCTTTTCTTCCCTAAAGAAACCACCCCCCCTCCCGCCTTGACCTTTTTTCTGGCTTGTTTCCGTCCCTGACACACAAAGCCCCTTCCTAAAGCACCTTGGTGCCCATTTTGTCCTAGGATGCAACCCAGGAGCAGCTCACGGTTCCCCGAGGGCCCCCTTTGGTTAAATCCGTGCCMATAATCCAGGTGCAAACGCGGCCAGTGCTGCAAGGGCCCTGGAGGCGGCTGCAAACTTGGCGGCTCCAGCAGGCGCACGAGGAGGGGGCTGCAGTGGCCTCCCCCAGGCCCCCCTTATCCCAAATCACCACCTGGCAGCGGCTGCTTTTACCCCCCAAATCCCCCATATCCCAAATCAGCGCCTGGCAGCGGCCGCTTGTACCTCGGTTCACAGGCGGCGGCGCCCCCCGCGGCCAAAGTGGCTCCTCGAAAGCTGGAAGGAGGTTAATTGGGAAAGACAAAAACCCAGTTAGCGGTGACTCGGTAATTACTTAGAGCCTGGAAGGCAGCTYGAGGCTACAGCTTCCCAAGACCCCCTGGGCCCTCCCGCTCCATAACAAACTGTGGGGAATGTTCGTCCCTGGCATTGACAGGTTATTGCAGAGCCCTAATTTTCCTTTACAAAACAAAGGGAGGTTAAAAGCAATGAACAGAGGTGCCAACGCGCGACTTGGCACTGTACAAAGACAGAGGCAACAAGTGTTCCTCTCTATTTTCACTGCTGTCGAGTTTCTGCCATCATGTTGGTGCCACAGGACAGGGCTTTGGGTTTGTTCCTGTATTTTAACCCTGCAAGCCGCATCCCCCCAGCCCTCCTGCCGTCCTCGCGCCTCACCCGCCATTTTCCCTCAGCGGCCTCGCGGAGGGGCGGGCCCGGGCGGCGACGGGCACGCGCACCGGCCAATCAGCGCCCGTCGCGGGAGCGGCTCCGCCAATGGGAGGGCGGCGCGGGAAAGGGTGGGCAGGGCGGTGCCGTGAGGGGAAGGGGGACGCGACAAGGGGATGCGCGTGGGGACGCGGGGGCACGCGAGGGGAGACGGGGCCAGCACGAGGAAAAGGGGGGGCATCTGGGGCGGAGAAGCCGGGTGGAGGTCAAGGGGAGACATTTCGGCATGAAGGAACCGGCATGAGGGCAGACGGGGGCGGTTCGAGGGGGAACACGGGACAATTGGGGAGAGGGGCGCCAGGCTGAGGTGACAGGAGACGTTTTGGGGTGACCAGACCCATCTGAGGGTAACGAGATGTCCTAGAGGAGGACGAGGCAAGGAAGAACGTGTTAGGGTGACAGGAACACCCTGCAGAAAGGGGGACATGTTGAGGTCACAGGAACAGCCTGTGGAAAGCGGGGCGTGTGRGGGTGACAGGAACACCCTGTGGAAAGAGAGATGTGCGGGGTGACAGGAACACCCTGCAGAAAGGGAAACGTGGGGGTGACAGGAACACCCTGTGGAAAGGAAGAACGTGTTGAGGTGACAGGAACACCCTGTAGAAAGGGGGACATGTTGGGGTGACAGGAACACCCTGNACGTGTTGAGGTGACAGGAACACCCTGTAGAAAGGGGGACATGTTGGGGTGACAGGAACACCCTGCGGAAAGGGGGCACGTGTTGAGGTGACAGGAACACCCTGCGGAAAGGGGGCACGTGTTGAGGTGACAGGAACACCCTGTGGAAAAGGGGACATGTTGAGGTGACAGGAACACCCTGTGGAAAAGGGGGACGTGTTGGGGCAAGGGAAGCAGCTTGAGGTGGAGCCAGGAGCTGCCTTGGGGTAACTCAACCAGGCTGAGGCGGAGGGACAACGTGGCGCAGGGGGGACGACGTGGGGACCGCGTGGGGACAAGGCGGGGCATGGAGCTCCGCGTGGGGGGGCCGTGTCCAGCGGCGCCGGGCAGCCCACCCGCCGGCGCTCGGGCCCCGTCGCCACTGGCGGGAACCGGGCGGGCGCCCCCGTGCGGCGCGTGATGGAGCCGCGCGCCCCGCGCATGCGCCGGCCGCGCCCCGCGCTGCCCCGCGGGAGGCGCCCGCGCCCCGGCTCGTTGGTGCCGCTGCGTTCACCAACGCGCCCGGATCCCCCATGAAGGGCGCCTGGCTCCCTTGTTAGCGCACGGAGCTCCCGCCAGCCCCGTTGGCGCACTGGGCTCGCGCCGTCCTCATCAGTGTGCTGGGCTCCTGTTTAACACACCRAGCTCACACCATGCCCCCACTAACACGCCAAGCTCACACTGTCCCCCCATTAACAGGCCAAGCTCCCCCACATGCAGACAACCGCTGGCTGCAGGCCTTTATTGCGCCGCCTCCCTCCCCCGCACTGGGGGACACAGGGAGAGGGGCCACACGCCAGGGCACACCAAGGGATAAGGGGCCCCTGTCCCTCCTCGCAGAGCAGGGGCCACCCCCTAGGGGACAGGGTCCACCACGGAACAGGGGCCCCCGTCCCTCCTGCCCTCAGGACACAGGGGACACTGGGGGACAGGGCCCCTGTCCCTCCTGCCCACCTGCTAGGGGACAGGGGACACTGAGGGATGGGGTCTCCGTCCCTCTCGCCCGCTAGGGGCCAGGGGCTGCCGGGGCCCCGCTAGGTGTTCAGGCGGCACAGGGGGCTCTCGTAGACCATCTGCAGGTTCACGCGGTGCCCCACGAGCTCACGGATGTTCTTGATGCCGTATTTGATCATGGTGGGGCTGCGGGGACACCGGTGTCAGCGGGGAGCGGGGGACACTGCAGTTACCCCGCCCCGTTGCCATGTCCCCACTCACCGCTCCAGTGAGAGCCCCCACGCGATGACGCTGACATCCTCGGGCAGCCCCATGGGCAGCAGCAGCTCCGGCCGGAAGACGCCCGAGTTCCCAACCTCCACCCAGCGCTTCAGCCCTGGGGGGCACGGGGTGAAGGGCACGCAGGACCCCCCATCTGACCCCAAAGGTGCACCTGGACCCCCCCACATCGGGTCCCAAACAGGCACCCGGGACCCCTCCCATCGGACCCCACAGAGGCACCAGGAACCACCCCCACTCAGGCACCCAGAGACACGCCCCACCCTGTTAGGACACCCAGAGTCCCCCAGGGACCAATGGCCCCCTCCAAAGACAGCCTAGGTCCCCCCAGAGGGCACCCCCAATCCCATGGTGACCATGACTAGAGCAGCCCCCGCCCCCCCCCCCCATGTCCCCCCAGCCCCTTCCACCCTCCCCCATGTCCCTTCCCCATGTCCCACACCTGGGTGGTAGCTGAACACCTCCATGCTGGGCTCCGTGTAGGGGTTATAGGCCGGCTTGAAGCGCAGCTGCGTGATACCTGTGTGTCCGGGGAGGGTTCAGCGGGGCCCCCTCGCACCCCCCCGCCCTCCCCGTGTCCCCCCCGCACCCATCTTGCTGAAGAACTCCCTGAGGACACCCAGGAGGTGGCCCAGGGCCAGGCCGCGCTCGGCCACGACGCCCTCCACCTGGTGGAACTCGGCCAGGTGCGTGGCGTCGACCGCCTCGTTGCGGAACACACGCTCGATGGAGAACCACCTGCCAGGTGTGAAGGATGCCTGGGAACACGGGACATCGGGGGGTCACAGGGGGACAGCCGCCCCCCTCCCCCATGGGCGCCCCAGCTCCCCGCACCTGTTGCGCCAGGCGCTGCAGCAGGCGGGCGCTGCAGGCCGTGGTGTGAGTGCGGAGCAGGGTGCGGCGCGCGTCTGCCACGCGCCACTCGCTGCGGTACCTGCGGGACAGGGACATGGGCACATCGCCATGGGGACACAGGGACATGGGTACACTGCAATGGGGACAGTGGGGTGCAGTGCGCGTCCACCACGCACCACTCGCTGCGGTACCTGTGGGGACCCTGCGGGGACAAGTGCACACAGGGGAACACGGGGACAAGTGCACATGGGGACATCACCATGGGRACACTGCATTGGGGACACTTCCATGGGGGCAGCAGGGTAGAGCGCACGTCTGCCATGCGCCACTCGCTGTGGTACCCGCGGGATGGGGACATGGGGACACTGCAATGGGGGGGGCATCACGATTGGGAGCTGCCCCTGCGGGGGTGTCCCCACCCCAGGGTGTCCCCGCAGGGCTGTCCCCACCACGGGTGCCCCGCGCACCCTTGTGAGCCGTAGCCTCCCTGCGAATGGACCTTCTTGACCCTGCCCATGTAGCCAGGCGGCAGCTCCAGCGCCTCTGCCGGGTCTGGGGGGACAACGAGGGCAGGGGGTGAGCAGGGGGAGGCGCCAGACCCCCCCCTCCCCGTGTCCCCGTTCCTGCGCACCCTGCAGGAAGAAGGTGTCGTGCTGGTCACGCGCCGGGTGCTGCTGYGGCTGGAAGAGGGCGTCGAAGTTCCAGAAGGCGCTTTCCACGAACGAGTGCGTGGGCATCTCCGAGAAGCTGCGGGGGGCCCAGGGGGGGCACACGGGGACACCTGATGTGTGGGGTGTGTCCCCGCGCAGGATGTCCCCCGCATCAGGGGCCAGGGTCCCCRCCGCGGCACTCACCCCATCTCCAGGAAGATCTGCCGCAGCTGTGTCCGCACCTTGAGCAGCGGGTGCAGGTGGCCGCACTCGGGCGGCAGCCCCTGCGCCGCGAAGTTGTAGGGCTTGAAGGGGCGCTGGCGCCACGAGCCGCTGTAGGGACACGGCGCCATCACCGCCATGGGTGACGTCACCCCTGGCACCGTCACCCCCGGCGCCACCGCCCCAACAGGCGCTGCGGTGCTGTGGCACCCACGTGGCGATCATGTCGGGCGTCAGCTCCGTGTCCTGGCGCGTCACAGCCGTGCTGAACGCGCTGCCCTTGCGCAGCCAGTAGGACTTGAGGGTGCTAGCGGGGAAAGGGGGCGTCACTGCTGCCACCCGTGTCCTCTCCCGGCCCCCCGGTGTCACTCACACTTCAAGCAGCAGCTTGCGGCGCTTGAGTTCGGTGCGGTCACGCTCAGGCAGCCCGGCTGCGTCGCCCTGCTGCACCCGCCTCAGGCTGTCCTGCACCGCATCCTGCACCGCCGGCACCTGCGGGAAGGCACTGTATCACCGCAGGGACACCGGGCAGCGGCACTGTGGGAACATGGGATATGGGGACAGCGGCACCACGGGGACACCGGCACTGCGGGACACGGGAACCATGCAGTATCCTGCACCGCCGGCACCTGCAAGGGACATAGGGACACCGGGCAGCAGCACCGTGGGCCTGGGCATTGCGGGACATGGGGACCATGCAGCGTCCTGCACTGCGTCACTGCACCTACCACGGGGACAACGGGACCTGGGAACCACATGGCAGCACTGCGCGCACTGTGGGACATGGGGACCAGGCAGTGTCACCACAGAGACATGAGGACACAGGCACCGGCACTGTGGGGACACAGGGACAGGGCCGAGGTGGGCACTGCCACCATAGGGACACGGGCACCGTCAGCATCACTCAAGGGACACACGGGCAGGACAGAGCCCGGCTAGAGGAAACAGGCACAATAACAGAGCAGGAACAGGGGCCCACAGGGCTGTGCATGGAGCCTCGAGGACAGGCTCAGTCTGGGATAGGGACCCTGGGGACGGGGACCCTCGGGGACAGCCCTGGGTATGTGACGGGGACAATGGGGACAGCCCCAGGTGTGTGACGGGTGAGGGCTCCTCGGGGACAGCCCCAGGTATGTGACAGGGATGGGGACCCTTGGGGACAGCCCCAGGCGTGTGACGGGGTCATGGGGACAGGCGTGACTCACGGCGGGGAAGACGCGGGGGCCACCGGGCGCCTCCTTGTCCAACCGCAGCCACTTGTTGGCCATGGCCCTGCTGAAGCCGACACGGGCGCCAGGCAGCTCCTGCGCAGGGACACGGTGGCTCGAGGACGTCTCCAGGGTGTCCCCGGGGCGTCCCGGGGTCCCCAGGCCTCCCATACGCTCTCATGCATCCCCAAGGCGTCCCCAGGCTGTCTCCAGGGTGTCCCCCATGCATCCCAGATTGTCCTCATGCACCAAGAGTCCCCAGGGAGTCCTCAAGGGTGTCCCTGGGGTCCCCGGGGTGTCCCGGGTGTCCCCAGGTCATCCCCATGTACCTCGGGGGTCCCCAGGCCCCTGTGCATCCCCATGCACCCCCAGGTTGTCCCCAGGTCATCCCCATGTGCCCCAAGGTGTCCCTGAGTGCCCCGTGTCCCTGTGTGTTCCTGTGTCCCTGAGCACCTCCTATCCCTGAGCATCCCCTCCTGCCCCCATGTACCCCCAGGGTGTCCCCAAGCACCCTGTGTCCCCATGTACCCCCAGGGTGTCCCCATGTTCCCGAGTACCCCAGGGTGTCCCCGCATCCCTCACCATGAGCTGCGCCTGGGGCATCCCGTCGGGCGGCAGCGCGCGGAACAGCCGGACCTCGGGGCTGCCGGCGCGCGCCGCCTCCTCGCCCTCAGCACTCAGCTGCCAGCGCGTGGCCACGCGCGGCTCCGCCTCGATCACCTGCGGCACCGGCGTCCTCAGCACGGGGCGGGCACAGAGACGGGGATGGGGACAGGACGGGGATGGGGACAGGGATGAAGAAGGGACAGGGATGGAGTGGGGACAGAGAGGGGGACAGAGTGGGGACAGCAACAGGCAGCGAGTGTGGATGGGGCGTGAGCAGGTGTGGGATGGCATGGGAGCAGCCAACGGGAAGGGAGCTGGGAAGGGAGCTGGGATGGAACCACGGAACAGGAACCAGGAATGAGATCAGGGAGAGGGAACCGGAACCAAAGGATCAGGGAACGGGATCAGGGAGTGGAAACTGGCACCAGCCACCGGGAGCTGGGACCAGCACCGGGAAGCAGCAGGGAGCCGCGCACGGGCAGTGGGAGCAGCACCGGAACCGGCCCTGGAACCGCCCCGGGCCCCGGAACAGGCACCAGAACCGCCCCGGGCTCCGGAACCCGCCGCGGACCCCGGAACCGGTGCCAGGCACCAGAACCGGCGGCGCGCGCGCACCTCGCCCAGCGCCTGCAGGCTCTTAACGGCCCCGACCAGCGCCTGGTGCTCGAGGCCGAGCGCGGCGGCCGCCTCGAGGCTGCAGAGGCCGCCGCCGGGCCCGGCCTCGGGCTCGCGCTCCAGCCGCCGCAGCAGCAGCTCGGCCACGCTGGGAGACATCGCCGCACCGGAAGTGTCGCCGCCGCCGCGCCGGAAGCTCACCCGGGCACGGGGGCGACCCTCGGGCGAAGGCGGCGCCATGCTGGGAGGGGGTGGTACCGCCAGCGCCATCTTAAGTGTGGCGAGAGCCCTCCTCCCCGGCCCGCCTCTGGTGGTTCGGTCGGCATTACGTCATCAGGCACTGGATTGCCATAGCAACCGACACTGAAGGTACCACGGCTAGCAAGGAAAAAGTGATTGCTACAACCGCAACTCTAGGTGGTCTCCCTCCGTTGCCATAGCAACAGCCCCCTCAGCGCCTTCATGCGTTGCCATGGAAMCCMCCCCCCCCCAATTTCCATGTCTGTAACCACGAGAACGGCAACCAAGGGGCACGTCGCCATGGCAACGCGATAGGAAGAATGCACCTATCACTGCCCCTCTCAGCTTTGATGCTCTTTAGTGTTCCGCAGGCTATGACGTGATCAAGACCAACGACACTAMCATTGCATCACACTGCCATTTAAAGTCATATACCGCCTTGCTTGCAAAAGTGCCCCCCCCACTGCCCTCTCCCTGTCGTCCTGCTCCCTGTGCCCCGTGTCCCCCCCCCCCGTTGCTACTATGGGATGGCGACCACCTCTCCCGCCCCATGTGCTCGGCCTGGTCCTTTAAGAGCGCCCGGTCCCACGTGACCCTGAGAGCAGGTGACGCAGGGCGCGGAAGGAGGCGGGGGGAGCGGTATGGGAGGGAAGGGGGGGCGTCTCCCGCCGAACGCGTGGTCGCTCCTCATTGGCCCTCACGCTCCACCAATGGGAAGCAGCCATCTGGGACGCCAACGTTCGGGGGAGCCGCCGAAGCCGGAGAGGGAGCGAGCACCCAATGAGAGTGGGCTGCTCGCGAGTGCGGACCAATGGAGTGCGCGCAGGGGCGGGTCGAGGGGCCGAGGCCGTATAAAAGGCGACTCCGCCGCCGCCCCCCTCCGCAGTGTGTGGGCGCCGCCAGGCCGCGCAGGGACGAGTGTCTTAAAGGGCCAGGCGCCCCCCCCCCCCGCGCACTGTGTGACACCCCGGCGACATGAGCCCCCTTGGCGCCGCCGTCCTGCTCGGCGTCCTCGTGGCGCTCGCTGCGGCCGAGCCCACCGAATACTTCCGGGAGGAGTTCCGCGATGGAGGTGAGGAGCGACGAGGGTGGGCCCTGGGGGGGGCGCGGGGAGCGTTGGAGGCCGTTGGGGCCTCCCTCGGGCTGCAGGGGCCCGGGGGTTCTTGGGCTAGGCGCAGAGCCTGAGGGCCCCCCATCCGGGGCTGGGGGGGGGGGGCTTGGGGTCGTGGGGAGGATATTGGGTCGGAGGTGGGGGCAGTGAGATCCCCTGGGTGGGGTAAATGGAAGAGGATCCCCCCACCTTGCCTGGACTGGGAGGGCTCCCACTGGGGGGTTCTCTTGCCCTCAGGAGCAGCCTTGGGACCACCGCTCCCCGCCCTGCTCGGGAGGTGGATGCATGGGATTCCTGGAGCAGGAAGTCGTTGGGGGGGGGGGGGGGGAATCACATGGAATTCCCGGTTGCTGCGAGCAGATCCTGCTGGAGGGCGGGGGGCTGTGATGGACCCCCTCCTGGCCTGTCCCACTATATGGGGGCTTCCCAAGGTGTGTGTGTGGCGGGGGGGCTGGCTGTTCCATCCCACATCCATCCTGCAGCTATGGATACTTCTCCTGGCTCTCCACAATGGAGGAAGGAAGCCCCATGTGCCCGGATCTGCCCCCATCCCGGAACCCTGTGCAGCTCTTCCGGGGTCACGGGTTGGGGGGGGTGGGGGGGGGGCGGGTCCTGACTCTTCCCTGTCCCCCCCACTCTGCACAGATGCCTGGAGCAGCCGCTGGGTGGAATCCAAGCACAAATCTGACTACGGCAAATTCGTGCTGAGTGCCGGCAAGTTCTATGGCGACGCCGAGAAGGACAAAGGTAAAACCCACCCCACCCTGTGCTGGGGCCGTGTTGGCATCACGGAGCAACTCACGGTGCCCGCACACCCGCAGGCATCCAGACGAGCCAGGACGCGCGCTTCTACGCGCTCTCGGCGCGCTTCGAGCCCTTCAGCAACCGTGGCAAGACGCTGGTGCTGCAGTTCACCGTGAAGCACGAGCAGAACATTGACTGCGGCGGTGGCTACGTGAAGCTCTTCCCGGCTGCACTGGAGCAGGCCGACATGCACGGCGACTCCGAGTACAACATCATGTTTGGTGCGTGTGCTGCATCCGCGCGGGCGGTGCTGGGCGACAGCGGGTGACGCTGGTGGCTTTTGTCACAGGCCCTGACATCTGCGGACCCGGCACCAAGAAGGTCCACGTGATCTTCAACTACAAGGGCAAGAACGTGCTCATTAACAAAGACATCCGCTGCAAGGTGTGTGATGGCGTGCGGCCGCGGCGCTGTCCCCACGGGACGACGAGTCACCCATGTCCCCACATCCCCCTGCGCCGGCCACTGGTGCTCATGGTGTCATCATCTGCAGGATGACGAGTTCACACACCTGTACACACTCATCGTGCGCCCTGACAACACCTATGAGGTGAAGATTGACAACAGCCGTGTGGAGAGCGGCGGCCTYGAGGATGACTGGGACTTCCTGCCCCCCAAGAAGATCAAGGACCCAGCGGCCAAGAAGCCCGATGACTGGGACGAGCGTGCCAAGATCGACGACCCCGAGGACAGCAAGCCCGAGGTGACKGGCGCTGGAGGGTGACACGGGAGCTGGTGAGGCATGGCACTGCACCCTGCCCCCCAACCTGCTCCTGCTGTTTTGTCAGGATTGGGACAAACCCGAGCACATCCCGGACCCGGACGCCAAGAAGCCGGAGGACTGGGACGAGGAGATGGATGGCGAGTGGGAGCCCCCCGTCATCCAGAACCCTGAGTACAAGGTGGGGCGCTTGGGTGTCACGGCAGTACCACCGGGGGGTTCAGCCGCCTCACTCCCCCGTTTTCCCCCCGCCAGGGTGAGTGGCGGCCACGGCAGATCGACAACCCCGACTACAAGGGCAAGTGGGTGCACCCCGAGATCGAGAACCCTGAGTACCAGCCTGACCCCGATCTCTACGCTTACGACAGCTTTGGTGTCCTYGGCCTCGACCTCTGGCAGGTGGGGGCCATTGGGGGCACCCCTGCCCTGTTTCGCTTGTGGGGGGGCTCCTGGTGACACTGCCACCCCTGTGGTGACAGGTGAAATCGGGCACCATCTTCGACAACTTCCTGCTCACGGATGACGAGAAGCTGGCGGAGGAGGTCGGCAACGAGACCTGGGGGGCCACCAAGGTGAGGGGGGGTTGCTAATGTCTTGGGGGGGGGCTGTAACCTCTGCCCGGGGTCGGGGCATGTCTATRGGGGGAACAAAGATACAGGGGTGTCATTTTATGAGGAGGCAACAAGGGGGGCAGCTCCTACTTTGAAGGAGGGGGGGATCCCCTACTTTAGAGGGGGTTTTGTGGTCGCCTGTTTCCCTATAGGGGGCACCAAGGTGGTGGGGGGGTGTGGGGGGGTATGACTCCTTCTCCAGACTCCCTATGGAGGGGTTTCCTCGTCCCCCCACAGCCCTTCTGGATTTGGGGGGGGAGCTTCCTACTGCCCCTCCCCTCACCCCCTTTGGGCCTTCCTCATTGCCCTGCAGGGCGGGGGGTGACGGTGCTGGGGGTAGTGACCGTGCTGACCCCCGCCTCCCCCCAGGAGGCGGAGAGGAAGATGAAGGAGCAGCAGGATGAGGAGCAGCGGCGGCAGCAGGATGAGGAGGACAAGAAGCGCAAGGAGGAGGAGGATGACGATGGCGACGAGGAAGGTGACGAGGACGAAGAGGACGAGGACGATGGCGGCGACAAGGACGACGAGGCGGGGGCCGCCCTCAAGGACGAGCTGTGAGGGGGGCAGCCCCCCGTAATGTCTCTATGAGACGGGACTCTCGACTCTTTGTTTTTTATGGGCGTTGCCCCCTGTCCCCGCGTGGCCCCGGCTCCCTGTCACCAGGCCCCTCCCCCCCCGTTAACGATTCTCTCCCCCCTCCCCGCGCTCCGGGGCGGGGGGCGCGGCCGGGGCTGACTCAGGAAGGGCCGCGGGGGGAGGGGGCTGGGGGAGGGGAGGGGCGCGGCGAGGCGCACGGGAAGGAAGGAATGAATGTACAGAAGAAAAAACTCGAACAACCGCCACAAAAAAAACTGTTTTCGATTAAATTAAACCTCGTTGCTCCCCCCTCCCCGCGCGATTCCGCTTGTGTCCTTCGCGCCATGTTCCGCGCGGCGCCGCCATTTTGTGTGGGTCCTCCGCTCACGTGACGCCGCCGTCACGTGCGGGAGGGGGCGGGGCGGGCGGGGCGGTTCCGGCGCGGCGGCGGAAGCGGCGCGGCGCGCACAAGATGGCGGCGGCGTGAGTTGCATGTCGCGCGCGCGGTCGCAGCCGCCATGGCGGTGACGGTGACGCTCAAGACGCTGCAGCAGCAGACGTTCAAGATCCGCATGGAGCCCGACGAGACGGTGCGGGGCGGGGCGGCCCGTCATGGCGCGGGGAGGGAGCTCCCGTCATGGCGTGGGGGGGGCGCCGGGGCCCCCGTCATGGAGCGGGGGGGGAGGGAGGGGGCTCCCATCATGGGGGGCTCCCATCATGGCGGGGAGGGCGCGCCTGTCGTTGGGGGGGGTCTGTCGCTGTCACCCCTCGGTTGTTCTTGGAAGGGGAGGTCTGTGATTTCTTGCCCCCTCCTTGTGTTTTTGGGCCCTCCCCCGCCCCCCCCCGAAGCCGGTAAGATTTTGCCCCTTGCCTTCCCTAGGCGAGCCCGGGGGGGGAGGCGCTGGGAATCCCCTGCCTCTTATAAGGCGGTTTGTGCGGCGGGCGGGGGCACTTGGGCCCCCCCAAAGGGTAGTTGGGGGGCACTGGGAGCTCCCCCAAATGTGGGGGGGGATCTTGGGTCCCCCCGTGTTACACAGGGGGTTGTGCCCCCTCCACACCCTTTTAGTGTCATTTGGGGGGGGGTCTTGTTGCCCCCCCCCCCTAACCCAGGGGGTTCTGTGATCTGCGGGGGGGGCTCTAAGCCGCTTTTTGTTATTGGGAGGGGGGGAGCGGGGGGGGGGGGTGCAGGGGTCCACGGGGAGGGCCGAGGCTGCCACTTGGGAGGGGGAAAATATTGTGACCCACCCTGCTCCCCCCCCCAGATGAGAACAGCCCGCAGCCCCCATAACCCCTGTGAGCACCAGGGGGGCCACATGGCACAGCTGGGGGGAGGTCTGGTGTGTCACAACTTGGGGGGGGCTACGCTGCACAGCCCATTTTGGGGGGTCCCATCTGGCAGATCCTGGGGCTCCCGTGCGGCTCAGCCTGTTTTGGGGGGGGCCATACGGCTCGGATAATGAGGAGCTCTGTGCGGCTCAGCCCCTGGGGGGGGCCACATGGCTCAGCTGGGAGGGGGGCCCACGCGGTCACCTGTGGGGTCTCCCCGCTCACGTGCGGCGGCCCCAGGTGCGGGCGCTCAAGGAGAAGATCGAGGCGGCCAAGGGCCGCGACGCCTTCCCGGTGGGCGGCCAGAAGCTGATCTACGCGGGCAAGATCCTGAGCGACGACGTTCCCATCCGCGAGTACCGCATCGACGAGCGCAACTTCGTCGTTGTCATGGTCACCAAGGTGACAGCCCGCACCGCGGGGACACCCCCTGCACGCGCACACGCACACACACACAGAGACCCCACTGGGGACAACACCCTGCGGGGAAACCTCCCCCCCCACAGATACACACCCGTGGTGCTGGGGCACCCCGCACATACACGTGCACACACCCCTGGCTGGGGACAACCCCCCCCACACATACACACACCCGCACTACTGGGAAACTGCGTGCGTGCGCACACACACATACACCCTGCTGGGGACAACACCCTGCTGGGGTCAACAGCCTACTGGGGACAGTGTTCCCCCATTGGAGAACCCCCCAGGGACACCTTCCCCACACCTGCCACCCCCCCCGCTGGGGGACACCCCCCCCAATTGCTGCTTCCTCCCCCCAGGCCAAGGCTGCGGCACCTCCCTCGGGCAGCGCCGCCCCCCCTGCGGCCCCCCCTGAGGCCACAGAGCCGGCGCCCGGGCCGCCCTCAACGGCTGAGGCGGCCCCCCCGCCACCCCCGCTGCCCCCCGCCGCCCCCCCCAGCGAGGAAAAGCCACCTCAGGACCCCCCACCCGTGGCCGCTGCGGAGCCGCCAGTGGGGTAAGGACGGGGGGCAGAATTTGGGAGGGGCACAGTTTGGGGGGGGCATCTTTGAGGGGGGCACAATTGTGGGGACGCAGTTTGGGGGGGCACAACTTGGGGGGCACAGTTTGGAGGTTTCTTTGCTTTTTGCATCGGTCTCCTGGTTGCGGGGGTCGTCTGCTGCTCCTGGGGTTGTAGGAATTTTTTTTGGGGGGTGGAAACAAAACTGGGAGGGATTGGGGGTTGTTGGGGCAAATGGAGGGTGTGGGAGGGTCACCCTTTCAMCCCCCCCTGTGTCTCTTCGTCCACAGCTCTGGCCCCGCCCCCCCCAGCGGCGGGGGCCGCTCGGCTGACGCTGCCTCCACCCTCGGTGGGTGCATGGGGGAGGGGGTGCGGGGGGGTTCCTGGGGAGGAAGTGACGGGGTTTGGAGGAGGGGGAGTAGGGATGGGCAGGGGGGAATTGGGTGGGGCCTGTGGTGGGAGGGGTCCCTACTGGAAAAGAGGGGGATGGGGGAAAATGGGAAAAGGGGGGGTGGCAAAGAGGGGTTGGGGGTCCCCATGGGGAGAGTCGGGAGGTGTTGGAGGGGTGATGCTGGTGGGGAGGTGAGGTTGTCGGGGGGGTACAGGGAGGATGATGCCGTTGGTGCCCCCTCCCCGCCCCCCGCAGTGACGGGTTCGGAGTACGAGACGATGGTGGCCGAGATCATGTCCATGGGCTACGAGCGGGAGCGCGTGGTGGCCGCGCTGCGGGCCAGCTACAACAACCCGCACCGCGCTGTGGAGTACCTGCTCACGGTGACACGGGGACACGGGGGACATGGGGACACGGGGAGACCTGGGGGGACAGGGGGACAGCAGCTACAACAACCCGCACCGCGCCGTGGAGTACCTGCTCACGGTGACACGGGGACATGGGGGACATGGGGACACGGGGAGACCTGGGACAGCAGGTACAACAACCCGCACCGCGCCGTGGAGTACCTGTCCATGGTGACACGTGGGGAACRTGGGGGASACGGGGACACACCAGCTACCACAACCTGCACCGCACCRCAGAGTACCTGCTCATGGGGGGACACAGGGACCTACCCACACAAGGGGCACATCCTGGGGCCCCCCTGGGCGGGCAGGCCCCCCTGTGCTGGGCGAGGGGGACAGCGGGACCCCCCTTCTAACGTCCCTTGTCCTCGTCCTACAGGGCATCCCGGGCAGCCCGGAGCCGGAGCGGGCGCCCGTGCAGGAGAGCCCAGCCACGGATCCGCCCCCCGCTGAAGGTGCCCAGGGGGGTGGGCTCTGGGGTGGCCCTGCCTCTCAGGGGGCGTGGTCTATCTGGGCGGTGCTTGCTGGTGTGCCCCCCTCCTGAGGGGTGTGGCCTGAGAAGTCTCCTCCCCCTGAATCGCGGGTGGGGGGTAGATCTTTATATGGGATGGGGGGTGCAGGGGGGGGTTCCTCCCAACAGGGGGCGTGGTTTGTGGGCTCATCTCCCATTGTGGGCGTGGTTTGGTAGTACCCAGGCTTGGGGTGTGGCTTGATTTAACTCCTCCCCAGGGAGGGGTTGGGTCTGGGCAGGCCCCTCCCCCAGGGAAAACAGGTATTGCAGTGGGTGTGGCATGTGTGTCCCTCCCATTTGGGGGCAGGGCTTGAGCCCCTCCYCCATCAGTCAATTCCTTATATGGGAGGGACCTTGGACTCCTCCCTCTCCAGCCTCCTTTTGGGGGTGTGGTCGAGCAGGCTCCTCTGGGAGGGTGTGGCCTGGACAGGCTCCTCCCCCATGGGGGGCACATCCCTTTGGCCGCAGAGCTTCCTTTTGAGCAGGCTCCTCCTCTTAGGGGGGGGGTCTTGTCCTGTCCCCGCCCCCAGGGCAGGGTCTGTGCTGACCCCCGCCCCATCCCTGGGCAGGGGAGAACCCGCTGGAATTCCTGCGGGAGCAGCCGCAGTTCCAGAACATGCGGCAGGTGATCCAGCAGAACCCGGCGCTGCTGCCCGCCCTGCTGCAGCAGCTGGGCCAGGAGAACCCCCAGCTGCTCCAGGTGGGGCCCGGGGCCTGGGGGGGCAGATGGATCCCGCAGGACCCCCCCTCAGCACCCCCTCTGTGTCCCCCCCGCAGCAAATCAGCCAACACCAGGAGCAGTTCATCCAAATGCTCAACGAGCCGCTGGGCGAGCTGGGTGAGCTGGAGGGCGAGGTGGGCGCCATTGGCGACGAGGCGCCACACATGAACTACATCCAGGTGACGCCCCAGGAGAAAGAAGCCATAGAGAGGGTAAGGAGAATGGTAGGGACCAGAGGTAACGCTGTGGTAGGGTGAGCGGGCGATTGTCCTCCTGGACAGCGTGCTGCCTSCTGTCTTGGTGCATTAGGCACCAGAGTTAACAGGGCTGGGGTGGAGGCAGCCATCCTTACGACTATCCTTAGGGGCCAGAGTGAACACTGTGTTGAGGTCGTGGTGACAGGGGGGCTCTTGGGTTACTGCCAGAGGTGCCACCCAAGCTGGCGCAGACAGCACTTCACAGCCACCCTTAGGTCCCAGGGCTAACAGGGAGCAGAGGTGACAGGAGAGCCCGGCGCGCCGCGGGAGGGGCGCGGGGCCCTCAGTAGGGCTCAGGGTGAACGCGCCGCCCGCAGCTGAAGGCRCTGGGCTTCCCCGAGAGCCTCGTCATCCAGGCCTACTTCGCCTGCGAGAAGAACGAGAACCTGGCGGCCAATTTCCTGCTGAGCCAGAACTTCGACGACGACTGAGGGGGGGATCACGCCGGGACCCCCGCCTGCCCCCAAAGCAGAATGGAGCACCCTGCGGGGGGGAAACAACCCCGCGCCGCCGCTGCCCCTTTAAGAGCCCCGCACGGGCGGGGCGCTTCATGGGGCCGCGGCCCCGCGGGGGCACCGCTGATTGGCTGAGCCGCCCACAACGCCCGCCCACTCCTAAAGGGGCGACGCGCTGGCGGGTGAT
>NW_020455839.1:6691-8030 GCF_003342845.1 Nothoprocta perdicaria | reverse complement strand
TACAGGCGGCCCAGGCTGCGCCGTGGCGGCGGCGCCCGGTACCCGCGCCCCGGAAGCGCCACCGGAACCGGCGGCGCGACCGGTACCGCGCGCGGCAGCGCCGCACGGCCCAGCAGCGCCCGCAGCAAGGGCGCCGCCATCTTGCTGCGGGGAAGCCGGTGCCGGAAGCGCCTGCGACAGAAGTAGGTGAGGCTGCCCCCGAGCTGTGTGCAGAGCGGGCGGAAGCTAGCTGAAGGGAGGGCGGAAGTGGGTGAAGTCTAAACGGAAGTGAACTGAGGCGCGGGCGGAAGCGGATGAAGCCTGGACGGTACGACCTGATGCGCGGGCGGAAGCAAATGTAGCCTAGGCGGAAGCGAGGTGAAGCGCGGGCGGAAACGGGTGAAGCCTGGGCGGATGCGTGCTGAAGCGCGGGCGGAAGCGGATGTAGTCTAGGCGGAAGCGGGCTGAGGCGCGGGCGGAAGTGGGGCGCTGACGCCGTGGCGGGGATATGGGAGGTTTGGAGGGACGGGCGGGGCCCTGGATGGGTGGGACGTGGGAGGGGCTTGGGGATACGGGGAGGCACCATGGGGGCAACGCGGGGGGTTCCCCAAAAGGGGGGGGTCCAAGAGACACCCCCGCTCCCCGCAGCGCCGCCCGGGGCGGGGCGCTACCGTAAACCCCTCAACGCGGCCCCGCCCTCGTGCGGGGGAGGGGCTCGGCGCAGCTCCCCTCCCCTGCCCCCCCCTCCAATTTTTTTTTTTTTTCAAACGCAGCCAAAACCCCGCGGATTTTGGCTAAAGGCTGCGCGGCCTCGTCCTGCCCGGAGGGGGTGGGGGGCGCCCGGACGCCTGGGCCCACGGCCCGTAGGGCCCCGTGGGGGTGGGGGCCACCCCGACATCTGGGTCCAGTCCCCGATGGGGGCCCCATTGGGATGGGGGGGCGCCCGGACGCCTGGGCCCGCGCCCCGCCCCCCTCCTGGCGCGGCCGTGGGGCGGCCGGGGGGGAGCGGAGCCCTAATGGCTTCCAGGCCTCGGCGAGAAACCGCGGCCGAGAGTGCCAAAATCCCCTGAATTCGCCCCAAAC
Source organism: Nothoprocta perdicaria (assembly GCF_003342845.1). NCBI lineage: Eukaryota > Metazoa > Chordata > Aves > Tinamiformes > Tinamidae > Nothoprocta > Nothoprocta perdicaria. The sequence continues at coordinate 6,968 of NW_020455839.1, read as the reverse complement.
CTCCCCGTCTGCCCCCCCTGCTGGAGGCGCCACGGGCCGGAGGGGGGCCCAGGCATCCGGGGCCTCCCAGCCCCCTCTCCAACCCCTCCCTGTCCCTGCAGGGCCCCAGCGTCCGGCTGCCCCCCCGACCCCCCCACAGGTGGGTCCAGGCATCCAGACAGGGGGAGCCCCCCTGCCTCTCGCAGGGGAGAGATGCCATTTTGGGCTCATTTGGCCCCGTTTTGGGGCCTCTTTTTGCTGCCTCTTTTGTTCTCCCCTCCAGCCAAGTTTCTCCCCC
>NW_020455839.1:3173-4844 GCF_003342845.1 Nothoprocta perdicaria | reverse complement strand
GGGGGGGGTAACCTGGGGGGAGGGCAAGCGGCGATGCCTCCAACTGCCCCCCCATTTTCCCACCCTGGACCCCCCCATTGCCCCCACCAATGGACCAGGTCCCATTGGGCCTTGGTGCGTCCCTGTCAATGGGACAGTCCCTTGATGCCCCCGTGCAAAGGGCAGGACCCCCCGCGCCCCCCGCAGGGTCCCTGAGCCGGGGGGGGGGCAGAAACTGCCCCCAAGTGGCTGTGAAAATGCCCCCCACCGGGTAAATACTCCCAACCTGCGCAGAAAGCACCGGGAAAAAGCCCAGATTTGAGGCCGCTTAAATGCAGAAAAACCAAAATGTGTAAAAAAGACAAATGGACAAATTGACACTATTTTTATTTGAAAAGGGGCGTTTTTAATTAAACACCCGGGTGTTTATTGAAGGCAATTGAGGCAGGAGCAGCCCCGGGCGCCGCTTTTCGCCTCCAGCCCCTGCAGGCGTTTTTCTGCGTTTGCGCCTTAGTTTTTGGGGTAAAATCCCAGGAAATTGGCTGCAACGGGTCCAATCTGCTCCACCCCCCCCACCACCACACACACATTTCAGGTGGGTTTTTATTTCCCTGGGGGAGAATTTGAAATGTCGGAGGGAGAAAATCCCTGGCTCGGGGTCAAGTCGTCACCCGGGAGGGTTAATTAATAGTTAAATATTAAATTAGCAATAAAATATTAATAAAATTAAATGAAAATCACTGTGTGGGGGGGCGCAGATTCTGCCCCCGCCCCGGCTGCTCGCCCCAAACTCCCCCCTTGGCCGCATGCCCCAATCGTTATTTTTTTACGCAGATTTTTCCCAATTTTAGCGTTTTTGGCCCTGTTTCGGTGCCCTCCCCCAGCTTGGCGGCGCCCTGGGCTGGTGCCAGAGACGAGGCCGGCGGCGCTGGCGCCTTCTCGCAGCTTCCGCGCGCGCGCACACGCGTGTGCACACGTGTGCTGGCATGTGCTGGCATGCACACACGTGTGCTGGCGTGTGCGTGTGCTCGCGTGTGCACACATGTGCTCGTGCACACATGTGCTGGCTAGTGCGCCCCGCCGCGTGGCACACGTGTGTCCTTGTGCACGTTGCACACGTGCCTTGCACAGCTGCTCGTGCCCTTGCACACGTGTGCCCTCCTGCAAGTGTGCAATTGCACACGCGTGTGCTCTGCCATGCAATTGCACATGCGTGCGCTCTGCTGCACAGCGCCTACGGGGCCTCCCCCCGTACCTGTTTCAAGCTTTTTTGGCCCCAAATCGGAGCTGGGGCAGCTTCTCCTTGGGCTCCCTTGTGCAAAGTGTTCACCGGGTGCAAAGCGGGTTCTTGCGCGTGTGCAAATCCCACACGTGCAAATCCCATGCAATTCCCATGGAAATCCCATGCAATTCCCGTGCAAACCCTTGTGCAAATCCCGTGCAAATCCCTTGCAATTCCCTGTGCAATTCCCGCTTGCGTCGGGCWGCAGCCGCTCCTGTCCCGGTGCCGCCATCTCTTACCTGGTGCCGCCGAGCGGGAAACGGGCTGGGATGGGGGGAAAATGCAGGGAAAAAATAAAGGAACCAGGAGGGAAAATGTCGGGCAGAAAAGGGGGATCTGCCCAAATGAATGGGTTGAAAAACAGGCAAAATAGCAAAAAAAAAAAGAAAAAAAAAATCAGTGGAGAAGAG
>NW_020455839.1:0-1025 GCF_003342845.1 Nothoprocta perdicaria | reverse complement strand
CCGTGCCCCCCCCTTGTCCCTGTGTCCCCCCCCGCCCCGCTTGGCTCCGCGCCGTCCCCTCCAGCTGCGGCCGCGGTGGCTCCGTCACTGCGGCCTCCAGCAGCCAATTGCAGCCGCGCTCCCCCGCCCTCGCACTGGTGGGGCCCAGGCGTCCGAGGGGGGGTCCCTGCCCTGGCTTTGGGACGCCCCCCCCATCCTGCGAGGGCCCAGGCGTCCTGGGTGCTTCTCCCCCCCTCCCCTCCTTTCCCGCTGCTTTGGCTCAGCCGCCGCCTTTGTCCTCGTGGAGGTGACGGGCCCAGGCGTCCGGGCGGGCCCTGGCACTCGGGGGCTCCTGGTGCCATCAGCCTCCCTCAAGGAGGGCCAAGGGGGTCCYGAGGGACCCAGCTGTCCAGAAGAGCCCAGGCGTCCGGGCTCCTCTCGTTCCACCTGCTCCATCTCCCTCTGCTGCCATAGCCGGGCAGGGGCCCAGGCGTCCGGGAGCCTCTTGCCGACCAGGAGCCTCTCCCGGACACCCGGACCCTCCCTGCCGGCGCCTCTCGGGGCACCTTGTGTGCAGCCCAGCGCCCTTGCACTTGGCAGCTTGCACGCGTGGCGCACGCTTGCTGCATGCTTGTTGCACACGTTGCATGTGCGCAGATTTCATGCATGCTGCGTGTCTGTTTTTTTGCACGCTTGCTGCATGCTTGTTGCACACATGGTGCATGCTTGCTGCACGCCTCTTTTGTGCATGCTTGTTGCATGCTTGCTGCACACTCGCTGCATGCCTGGTTTCGGCACGCTTGTTGCACGCTTGTTGCATGCCTGGTTTCGGCACGCTTGTTGCACGCTCGCTGCACACTCGCTGCACGCCTGTTTTCTTCATACTTGGCACTTGCTGGCGCAGGGCCCTGGACAGGCTGAACGCGGGGGAGCTGCCCCCTCCCGATCCCTTTTTCTCACTTTTTCTGCCCCAAAAAGCTGCTGCGGGGGCGGGGCGAACACGCGTGTCCCCCCCATGGGGGGGGTCGTGTCCCCCCCGCCTCTCC
>NW_020455838.1:70014-71595 GCF_003342845.1 Nothoprocta perdicaria | reverse complement strand
GGGGCTTCTTCCCCTTTGGGCATCCCCAGGGCCACGTGTCAAAGGAAGTCCAAGAGTGACCTCTTTGCTGGTCTTGCCCTGGCCCTGGTGTGTGAAATCCTGGGGCTCCACACACACACCTGACACGGGGATGATTTTTGTGTCTGTGCTCACTTGGAAACAATACACAGCACTTGAAAAATGATATAGGAATATTTATTTAAACAAAAAAAGCAAAAATATCATAAACAATAACCGTAAAAAGTATAACTATGATTAAAATCATAACCATAACAACAACAATATTGATAACTATAACAATAAAAACAACAATATCAACAACAATAAGAACTAGCATAACTATCTATAAACAAAAATACAAGTAAAATATTATCAACGGCGTCCTCCTCGAGCCCAGCACTTCCTGGCAGCAGCCAGGGTGAAGGGGACCTTGGCCTGCAAGGAAAAGGAGGCGTTAGCAGGACGAGGAGAGGCTCGGGGGCTCCCCTGCAGCAGAGGCTCTTGGGCGGCTGCGCGGGCTCTTGGCCAGCAGCGCTGCCCTCCTCGGTGCCCTGCGAGAGGCTTCGCGTGCCCAGCGCAGCCCCGAGGCCGGCAGAGGGGCTGAGGCAGCAGGTGCCGAGGCYTTGGCCGCTCCTGCGCCCTGTGCAGCTCTGCCCCAGCACCATGGCCTGCGAGAGCGCCCAGAGCCCTCGGCCAGGCTCCCGTGAGAGTGGCTGCTCCCCAAAAGCAGCGTGGAGCAGCGCAAAGGGGCCAGGCCCAGCCCCAGCTCTGCCCGTGCACCCGGCAGCACGGGCAGTACCTGGAGGCTGCAGCCGGAGCTCTCCCACTCCATGGGCTCCTCCTGGCTGCAGCCAAGCAGACCGTTGGATCCCCCCACCTGGAAGAGAGCAGGAGACCTTGGTGGGGACAGTGCAACAGGAAGAAGAAGGAGAAGCGGATTCAGAGGCCGCAGGGGTTGTACCTGGCTGCTGCTGTAGCTTTGCCACTCCATGGGCTCGGGATCAGTCAATGCAGGCCCCCCAGGTGTATTTGTAGCCTGTGTGAAGGAGGTTGTTTACCAGTCAAATACAAGACCCAGAGGTTCTATCACTCGAAGGCCACTCTTTCTGGAGCGAGAAGCAGCAAAGTGGGACATGACCTGCTCCAGCCTCAGCTCTCCCCACGGCAGCAGGGGCAATATCTGGAGGTTGCAGCCTGAGGCCTCCCAGTCCATGGACTCCTCCTCTTGTCTGTAGCTGACCTGTCCCTGGGGGTCTGGAGCCTGGAAGAGAGCAGCAGAGCTTGGGGGGACGGTGACGGTGGCAGCGCTGGCTCTGTGCGCGGGGCCTTGTGTCCCCTGCGTGCGCGGGGCAGGCGGTGCCCAGAGCCAGGGCGCCAGGCTGAGGCAGCAGCCCCCGAGGCCTTGGCCGCTCCTGCCCCTGGCGCAGCTCTGCCCCAGCACCCAGGCCTGCGAGAGCTCCCTGGCACCTCTGGCACCAGCACTGTGGCCGCTCTCGCACAGCCAAGCGCCAGCCGTCCCTGCGCAGCCTCTGCCTGCGCGCACAGTACCTGCCCGCTGCACACGGAGCTCTCCCAATCCAT
>NW_020455838.1:66032-67302 GCF_003342845.1 Nothoprocta perdicaria | reverse complement strand
AAGACCCCTTCCATTCCACAAGTCAGAAGGATTCCAGGCAGCCCATCCTTTCATTACCTGTGAATTCTCTTTACCAGACAGGAGCCCAGCACAAACTCCTGCATGTAAAGCTGCTGATGGACAAGCCAGAGCAACGTGAGTGCTGTGAGAGGGCAGGAGCTGGGCAGAGAATAAAGACGTTACTCACAGGGTCCTTGTGCCCAAGTGGCGAGGCAGACGAGTCACAGCTTCTCGGCAAGCAGCCTGCGTGGGGCAAGGGCTTCCCAGCGCCTTTGCTGCCTGTGGGGGCACTGCGCACGCCGGGGCTCTCCGGACATAATGCGGGCAGGCAAGGGGGCTCCCAGCACTTGCCCTCACAGCCACACTGCTGAGCTCGCTGCCCAGCCCTCTGCTCGTGGCTCTGTGCAGGGAACACTGCTCTGCTTCACACTTGCCCTCCAGCAGGACAAGAGAAGGAGCCCAGCACCGCACCAGGGGCTCCCCCGCCACCACCAACTCTCAAGGGCTCTGCTGAGGACATGCACACCTGGGCCCGGGGCACAACTGCCCTGTGCTCTCATTGTGCTACACAGGAACAAGTCTGGGCCATGGAAAAATCTCTGGAAGAAACCAGGCTGTGAGGGCAATAGTGGAGCAGGAAAGAAAGAGCAAGGCATTCAAGGCTGCTTGCAGGGGTCGAAGCAGAATCCCAAGGGGAGCCCGGCCTCTGGGCAGGCACCCGTCAGCAGCGCCATGGGACTGTGTGAGGAGACCTCCTTGGCACCCATCAAGCCCAAGGCCATGCATTGCTCTCTGCCGCCAGGCTCAGCAGTGCCAGGGGCAAAAGGGGAGTCCAGCACACGAACACCCTTCCTCACGCTGCCCCCGGCCCCTGATGCTGCCCTCCTCCCCCTACACTGCCGTGGAACATCCCAGAGGGGCAGTTATCGCCATGGGAACATGGATGCTTCCCAAGGTTCTGTCCTTGTAGGTCCACAGCTGGCCACAAAGCAGCAAGGGCAGGTGAATAGTAGGGCTGCGCAGCACCAGGGGCCACCAATGGTGCCCAAAAGAGGCAGAGGAGCTGCGGGACTCCAGGGCAGCCTGCATGATGCCTCACAGGGGAGGTCCCAAATCCACCAGGCGCCACTTGGTGCTCACACCACTCACATTTCCCTTTTCTCTCCTCCATTTAGCACTGGCCTCCCCGCCTGCCAAAGGGTCTGCCAGGGGAAAGGAGGACTGCCTGCTCCATGCCCCACAGCTCCCGTGCATGCAGACGCAAAGAGGA
>NW_020455838.1:62425-63440 GCF_003342845.1 Nothoprocta perdicaria | reverse complement strand
GAGGCCATTTTTGCTGGCCTTTCCCTCCTCACCGTTTGCAGGTCAGGCAGCCTTTGGGCCAGCTCTCTCTGTTCAAGTGCTTTGCAGAGGCCCAAGCCCGGGAGGCCACAGCTCGTTCAGAGGATGTGGGGAGTGCTGTTGGCTCTGACAGTCACTCACTCTGCACCTGGGTGTGTTTCAGCTGCTGAACTGCACAGACTTTCAGCAGGAGATTGACGAGGATGTCCTGCAATTCCTGCAACGACATCTGTGCAACAAGAGCTTGGTCACGCACGAGATGGTGATTACAGGCCTCACAACACTGACGGAGAGACAGCAAATAGTGAGCAGGGGCAAGAGGACACAGAGAGGGCAGCGGCCTGGGGCTGGAGGCGGAGGCTAAGATAGTGGAGGGAAAGGCAGCGGCAGCATTTCAGACCTCCCTTGCCACCCCACGTCCACGCAGTGTTACAGACAGAGCGTTTGCGGTAATGCCAGAATGCCTTGATACACCAAAGGAGCTTTCTGTGTTCTGTGTAGGCCAGAAGTCTGCAAGGGCTGCTGCCCGCRCTCCTGGAGCACCTGCAGGGCGCTGACAGCAGCTTCCGCACCAAGGCCCTCACCATCTTCAGCCACATGCTCCATCTCCTGGACAGGAAGGGGGCCAGTGCCATGGGCCTGCAGCTTGCCAAGGAGATTTCACCACTCTTTGATGATGTAGGGCTCACTCGGGGGGAAAGCCGGGTGCTCTGTTGGCAGGGCTGTGGGGGCACAGGCGTGTGGCCCAGGGGTAGGGCCTCACGCTGGGGATGCCCATCTGGGGACTCTGAGCAGGTGGGATGCACCCAGGAGGTGCTGCCAGGAGCCGGCCCCCATCTCCTCCTGCACACATGTGCCAGGGAACTCCTCTGCGAGTTCCTCCGTAGGCGACTGGTGGCAGTGCCATCGGGCCAGAGCTGCCCTTCCAGGCACACGCACCTCCACACCTTGGCTCTCCATGGCGGCAGCAGCAGCTTAGAGAAACCTACCATGTGTC
>NW_020455838.1:58141-59960 GCF_003342845.1 Nothoprocta perdicaria | reverse complement strand
TGAGGCATGGACAGCAAAGTAAGTGCTTGGGCAGCCTGTGAAAGCAGGCCTGGGGAAGCAACACCATGTGTCCTTGTGGAAAGGCAGCAAATTGGAGAGCTGGCTTGGAATATCTTGAAAKCTCTGCAGAACGGCCGCAGGCCTTCACACATCCATAGGAAAGCCTCTAGGGAGGTTGTCTGCCAACATAACCTTTGCTAAACTTGTGGGTCTCTCTAGAGGTTGTGTGAGGGAGGCACAGAGCAAAAGGCAGATTCCCAGCCACAGGCATCTGGAGAGCAGTCTTGGCCTGTGCCGGTACGTGCTTGGGAGACTCCCCTGAGGTCCAGTTGGATGGGAGAGGAGTCCCAAAAGCTGGACCATATTCAAAAATCCCTTCCTCTGTATTCTTTGGCTGAGAAGCCCAGCCAGTGGGATGGGCAAGCGCTCCCAGTCCTCACAGACTGCTTACAGCGTGGGCATGGCTTGGGGAACTGCTGAGAGATGCCAGCGTGCCACAAGCTGGTGGTGCTAATGCAGCTCCTTCCTCTGCAGCAAGCTGGAGTCCAGAGGCACACAGGGCAATGTTGGACAGGCATCTCAAGGCTCCTCCAATGGTGTAGGAATACTAGCCAGGAAAGAACAAAAAAAAAGTGTGAAGGACACATGCTAATATACAGMAAGCCTGTGCTCTGTGCCCACAAGGAACGGAGGCTTGCCCACATGGAGGGCAGGTGAYGAGCAGGCTGTTGCACTGCAGAAGCAGCTGCTATGATACAGCTCTGGCTGCCAAAGCTCAGAGATGTCCCTATAGCACCAACTCCACCACCTGCTTAGAGCGAGATTCCCAACATGCCTTCCCTCTTTTTCAAGATGCTCTGAAAAAGAGGTTGCATAGAATCTCCTTTTCCAAACCCATACCCATATTCCTTCTACAGAGTGAAAGTTCGATTTTTCTGTCTCGTTTTATTCTTTCCTCTTCTGAAATGCTTTTGACACTTAGGCTTAGGGGAGCTTTCTTTGCTCTGAAACAGACGCCGAGGTGAGGCCAGGTGGTCTCCTTGTGCCATGCTCTGAGACTAAGATCCCCCTGCGGCAGCCTCCCAACTCTCTGCTTCCTCTCTGCTCCCACTCTCCACTCCCGTCATCTCCTTTCCCTGTTTCTTGCTTTTCCCTCTCCCGCTCCATCTCCCCCTTTCCTCCATTATCTTTCCCCACTCCACGTTGCTGCCATGCACACTGTCCCTCTTAGCTCTTCCTTCCTTGCTGCCCCTCTCCCCTTTCTCCTCTTTAACCTGCCCCCTTTCTCCTTACRTGTTTCTTCCTCCTTCTTTTCATAGAATTATAGAATCAYAGAATGCTTAAAGTTGGAAGGGACCTCAGAGGTCATCTAGTCCGAACCCCCTGCACACTCAGGATCACCTAGAGCACGTGGCACAGGGCTGCATCCAAGTGGGTTTTAAGGATCTCGAGAGGAGGAGACTCCACAACCTCTCTGGGCAGCCTGTTCCAGGGCTCTGTCACCCTCACTGTCAAGAAATGTTTTCTTACGTTCCTGCGGAATTTTTGGTGCCTCAGCTTGTGGCTGTTTCCTCTGGTCCTATTGCTGTCCACCACTGAAAAGAGGCCGGCCCCCTCCTCCTCACTGCCTCCCTTGAGGTATTTATAGACACTGATCAGGTCCCCCCTCAGCCTTCTCTTCTCCAGGCTGAACAGGCCCAGCTCCCTCAGCCTTTGCTCACAGGGCAGATGTTCCAGGCCCCTGATCATCTTCGTAGTCCTGCGCTGGACTCTCTTCAGCAGCTCCACATCCCTCTTGTACTGGGCAGCCCAGAACTGG
>NW_020455838.1:49298-57931 GCF_003342845.1 Nothoprocta perdicaria | reverse complement strand
ATGCCCAGGTCCCTCTCTGCGGGGCAACTCTCCAACAGGTCAGCCCCTAATCTGTACTGGTATCCAGGGTCTCCAAGTGCAGGACCATGCACTTGCCCTTGTTGAACTTCATGAGATTTCTAGCCACCCAGTTGTCCAGTCTGTCCAGGTCCCTCTGGATGAYAGCGCAGCCCTCAGGGCTATCAGCTACTCCTCCCAGTTTGGTATCATCAGCAAACTTGCTGATGGAGCACTCCAGCCCTTCATCCAGGTTGTTAATGAAGAARTTGAACAGGACCAGACCGAGGATCGACCCCTGGGGGACACCGCTAACTACAGGCCTCCAGCTGGACTCCGCGCCACTGACCACCACTCTCTGTACCCTGCCATCGAGCCAATTCCTAATCCACCTCCCCCGTCCACTCATCTATCCTACACCTTTGGAGCTTGCCCAGGAGGATGCTGTGAGGGACGGTGTCAAAAGCCTTGCTGAAGTCCAGATAGRTGACATCCACCACTCTGCCCTCATCTATCCAGCTAGTCACTCCTTCATAGAAGGTGATCAGGTGAATCAAGCATGATTTCCCCTTGGTGAAYCCATGCTGGCTACTGCTGAGCACCTTCTTCTCCTCCACRTGTCTGGAGACAGGAACCAGGATGAGCTGTTCCATCACTTTTCCGGGGATGAAGGTAGTTCACTTTTCCGGGCCTGTAGTTGCCCGGGTCCTCCTTCTTGCCTTTTTTGAAGACCGGAGTGACATTGGCTCTCTTCCAGTCCTCCGGCACCTCCCCCGTTCTCCAGGACCTTCCAAAGATGATGGCGAGCAGCTTGGCCATGACATCTGCCAGTTCCCGCAACACTMTGGGGTGCATCCCATCAGGGCCCAYRGATTTGTGGGTGTCAAGTTTCCTTAGGTGCTCTCTGACCCACTCTTCCTCTGCCCAGGGCAACCCTTCCTCTCTCCAGGAGGCCTCTCTCCTTCCTCTCTCTTTTCCCCTCTCCCTTTGCATCACCCCACTTCCCCTCTATGTCCTTTTTCCTCTCCTGCTCCCCCCTCTCCCTCTGCCTCACCCTCTTTCCCACCTTTGTGTTTCTTACCTCCTCTCTCTTCACCTCACCCCCCTTCCCTACTGTTTCTTCCTCCCCATTTCCCGCTCTCCCTTTGCTTCACCCCACTTCCCCTCTATGTCCTTCCTCACCTGCTCCCCCTCTCCTTTTGCCTCATCCCCTTTCCCAGCTACCTGTTCCTTCTTCTCCCACTCGCCCTCTCCTTTTGCCTCTCCTCCTTTCCCCCCTCCATGCTGAACATGGATACTCAAATTTCTCCAGAACTAAAGGAGAAGAAGGGAGAAGAAGAGAGGGTAGACATTCCCTCTCCCACCGATGATGAGGGTGTGCATTCACTCCTGGCTTCTCTCCCCCAGTCAGGATGTCATCAATATATTGATACCCTGTGACACCAGGTGAGATGGGGACTTCTGCTAAGACTTCCGCCACAGCATTATGAGCAGTAGTGGGGGAATGTTTTGTATCCTTGCAGAAGCATATTGAAAACATGTAAGCAGGCTGAAAGCATGTAGGAAAGTCTACAGATCAATCGTATCTTCTGAACAGAACCACCGCCTTTCATTCAGCTTTCCACACAGCAAAAAAAAAAGTGAGAATTTGGTAAGACAGAGGAAGGTTATGCAGAGAAGAGGGAGATCCAGGCGTCTTCTTCTATCTGCCAGCCTCACTATGGCTGCAAACTGCCCACCCTGACCCTCACACCATTCTCTTGTTTCAATACTACCTTATTCTCAGTCTTCTGGAGTTCCTTCTCATGTCCTTTTTTTTTAGGTGGTTCACACGGCAACAGCACCCGCCTCGGTCCTGGCTGGAGCAAACCCAGCGGGAAGGGCAACCGCTTGCACGTGGCACCCATCCCCAGCCTCCACGTGTCCTCCGGGTCCCGTTCCTCACCGCCATCCTGTCCCAGGCACCCGYGCTCATGTGTCCGCCCACCCCATGCAGACCCTCCATCCAGGCTACACCGACAGCTCGTTCCCATCTGCGCCCTCCCCTCCGGCTACCCCAGCCACCCTGGCACCGGCCACGTCCCCTGGTCACGAGTGGGGACCCTGAAGCCCCACGGTCACCATCAGGTGCAGGCCCTGTTGCCACGGCGACAGCTCAGGATAGGTGGGCATCATCAACAGGTGACATCCCGCAGGCCCCGTTGCCACGGTGACGACTCCGTGCCATCATCCCCGTTGCCATGGTGAGGACTCGGGCCAGGCGGGCCCTGTTGCTGCGGTGACACCTCGGGCTCTGGTAGTCCCCGTTGCCATGGCGATGGTTCAGGCCCCGACAGGCCCTGTTGCCGTGGCGACGTGTTCCCCTCCCCCCAGCCGTGCGCAGCCGCCGCCACCGCCCTCCCTCCCTCCCGGGGGCGCTCCGGGCCGCGCGGCAGCGGGCGGCGGGCGCGCCGGAAGTACCGGCAGCCGCGGCGGAGGAGGAGGGCGCGGAAGCGGAAGCGGCGGCGGCGGCCGTGTCCTTCTGGGCCGCGGCGCCGGGCGGCAGCAGCTGCGGCAGCATGGCGGACACGGCCTCGCAGGTGCTGCTGGGCTCGGGGCTCGCGGTGCTCTCGCAGCCCCTCATGTACGTGAAGGTGCTGGTGCAGGTGAGGGCAGCGCGCGCGAGGCGAGCGCGGGGCGCCGGGCACCGGCGGGCTGCAGCAGCAGCAGCAGCAGCAGCAGCAGCAGCCCCTCGTGTCCCTTTGCCCCCCAGGTGGGCTACGAGCCGCTGCCGCCCACGCTGGGCAGGAACATCTTCGGGCGGCAGGTCTACCAGCTGCCCGGGCTCTTTGCTTACGGTGAGTCCATCGCCGCTGGCCCCGCGCGTGGGGAGAGCCCCAGGGCTGCCGCGGGACGGGACGGGCGTGAAGGGCGACAGGAGCTGTGCCCTGGCTGCACCAAGGCCCTGCAGGACCCAGGGGCTGCTCGGAATGGGGTTCCTCTTCGCACGTCCATTCATCCTCATTGCAGGGGATAAACCCAAAGGGAACGGGGTGCGTGTGATGGGATGGCTCCTAATGTTCCTGTTTACCYTCCCTGCAGCCAAACATATCGTGAAGGTGGACGGGAGAGCGGGACTCTTCAAAGGCCTCACACCGCGGCTCTGCTCTGGAGCTGTGGGCACCATCGTGCACAGCAAGGTGCTGCAGGTACGAGGACGGTGTCCGTGGGGACGCTCCGAGGCCTCGGATGCTCTGCCCTCTCCCACCCCCTGAGCGTCCCGGTGCTGATCCCRGCGACAGCCCGTGGCTGAAGGGCCTCCCCTTGTCCCCCGCTCGCTGCGCTGACTGTGACCTTTTCTCCCTAGCGGTATCAGGAGGCTGAGCAGGCTGAGGTACGTCCGGGACTCTTCCCTTTGGAGAATCCTCTCATCCTGGCAGCTGCTCCTGTGAGGCAGGGCTGTGCCCTGAGGGTGTTGGGAAAAGCAGAGGCAGCCAGGAATAGAGCTGGCTTTTAAGCGCTGCTCCCAAAGGACCACGGAGAGCCAGACCGCTGTGCAGCTACATGGCATGGGGCAGCCGGTGGTGCTGGGATGTGGGGGGCCTACGGGCCTCGTCCTRGGGAGGGCTGATGGTTTCAGCCTCGGAGCGGGTGACGTGTCTGGTGATTTGTCCCTTGTCCCACACCTGCTTGCTCTCCCCAGCTAGGAGCCTGCAAGAAGGAGCCCGTGTCCTCACTGGAGCAGGTCCTCAAGGAGGTAAGAGCGCAACCGGAGCTGGAGAACAGACCTGGGAGCTCCAGTTCTTCCCTGGTAGGGACTCACCTAGAGCCAATTTGTGAGCCCTCTTTCCCAGGGCTTGTGCACTAGGGACCTGGTGTCAAGGAGGTGCTGGCAGAGGGGAAGGGCAGGGCTCCTGCCCCAGCAGGGTGCTGCGTGGCAGCGGGGCTGTTTCCAGGCCAGGGTCTGGCTTGAGATCCTGAATTGCCTTCATTCCTTGCAGCCGACAGGAGAAGGGTGTTGGGGGTGTGGGCGCTGGTCTTGCCCCACTGAGACAGGGGCTGGCAGCACATGAACCTGTGTGGTGCTTGGGAGCACCCCTGTGTGCCCTCCTGCTGCCCCCACGCTGCCCCGTCCCCTGTCTGCCTTGACTGACAGCCCATTTCTCCTGCAGACCTCTCGAGAGATGGTCGCTCGCTCCGCCGCAACGCTCATCACCCACCCCTTCCATGGTAGGTGAGCCCCGGGCTGGAGGTCGCTGCTCCTCATGGGCCTTGGCGGCGCGGGGCACTGTGTGCGGCGGCCGCATGGCCACTCTAGCGTCCGGGAGAGGCCGGGGAGCGCTGACTCCACACTCCCTGGCCCTGCCCACAGTGATCACCTTGAGATGCATGGTGCAGTTCATCGGCAGGGAGACCAAGTACAGGTATGGGGACTTTGCGGCATGGCGGGAGCTTCCCCATCCTGTGCCCTGTGCCAGGGGCACAGCTCCGCTTTGGTGCCCAAACGGTGGGGCTGGGGCAGCTCCTTCGTGGGGCCCCATGCTGGATGACTGAAGCGCTCTCCTCTTCCCTCACCCTGGTTGCAGCGGGACACTAAGCGCCTTCGCCACGATCTACCGAGAAGAGGGCATCCTGGGCTTCTTCGCGTGAGTGCCGGTGGCTGCTTCCGAGCTTGCTGTGTGGCTAGCGTGGGAGTAGGGTTGGCTCGTGGCAAGGGAAGCGACTCATGTTCCCCGCTGCCCATTTTCTTCCAGGGGCCTCATCCCTCGGCTCCTCGGAGACATCCTTTCGCTGTGGCTCTGCAACATGCTGGCCTACCTCATCAACACGTATGCCCTGGAGAACGGGGTACGGGCTTGGAGCTCTCGCTGGCGCCCTGGAGCGGGACTGGGGGCTCTCACTGGTGTTTAGATGACAGCAGGCCCAAGGGTGGCAGTGAGTGAGGGCTGCAGGGCTAGAAGGCAGCTCAGAGTGTGGGGGTTTGAAGGCATCTTTCGTCTCTCGCAGGTCTCAACCATGAGCGAGATGAAGAGCTACTCGCAGGCAGTCACTGGAGTGAGTACAGCCGCTCTGTGTGCGTGTCTCTCTGGAGGTAGCTTGATGCAGTCGAGTCTGCCCCCTGGCAAGGGGGAAACAGTGATTCCTGGGAGACAAAAGGGTGACAGCCGGAGCACGCGTTTTGCTTCTGCTGCTGCTGTCCCTGGGGAGGGAGCAGCCTGCAGAGGAGTCGCTGCCACRGAGCCCCGCGAGCTGCTCCTGCACACGGTCAGCTGCCCGCACAGGGCACGTGCCACCACCTCGACTTCACCTCCGCACTGTCCATCCCTGCGGGTGCCCTGGAGGGCTTAACAAGCACCGTGTAGGAGAGGGTTCCCTCCTGGCTGTGGGGAGATGGATCTCTGTGTACTTGTCCTTTCCACACCTTCCCCACGGGGAGCGGGGGCCAGCAGGGCTGGGTTGAGGRATCCCTTTGAGGGATCCCATTGAGGGATCCCTGCTTGGCGCCAGGGTCACAGGCAGATCCCAGGGCGCCTGGGGGTGCCCAGTGCTGCTARCCAGTCCTGCATCTCCTTTGCAGTTCTTTGCCAGCATGCTGACGTACCCCTTYGTGCTGGTCTCCAACCTGATGGCCATTAATAATTGCGGGTGAGTGTGCYGCCACTGCCTCGGTCTACAGCGTGCGGGTCCTGCCACCTCCCTGGTGTCCCATCCACGTCCGGCCTTCCTGCGGTTCCCTCCGCAGCCCTGASAGGATGTGCCCATGTCTGGAGACCCCACTTTGACCTAGGGAGTGAGGTCTGGGTGCTGGGGGTGGCAGAGGGACGAGTCTTCATTCGCCCATGCGCTCTCCTCTCCTCCACAGACTGGCCGGGGGCCTCCTGCCCTATGCACCCGTGTACTCGTCTTGGCTGGACTGCTGGAGCCAGCTGCACAAGGAGGTAAGTGCCCAGTTCCCAGGAAGGGTAGATGGGAGCCCCGCGATGCTCYGGGGCCTGCGTCCTGCCCCCCACAAACCCCCGCATCACCCCCTGCACTGGGCACATGGCCAGCGCTGCGCTGGCCGCTCAAGGCGGAGGGTTGTCCCTTGCTAACGTGTCGTGGTGGGGTCAGGGGGCCTGTTGTGGCTTGGGGCAGCCCTGGCTCAACCGGGGGTCATCTTCTCCCCTTCTAGGGCAACATGAGCCGAGGGAACAGCCTGTTTTTCCGCAAGGTGCCCACAGGGAAGCGATATGTATGGGAGGAGAGGAGGTTTCGCTGAAGCTGGAGCTGTGACTCGAGTCCCAGAGTTGATGCTGGGCTCCAGACACACAGAATCATGAGAGAGTGGTGATTTCTATACATTTTTTTTTTAAATCATCTAATCCTGAGAGTCTACGGCAACTGTGTGAGAGTGTCTGTCATGGGTCCATGGGCTTCCTAATGGAGGGGTGGGGGGAATGGATGCAGCCCTGTGCCATATGCTCTAGGTSACCCTGCRTGTGCRGGGCGGTTGGACTAGATGACCTCTGGAGGTCCCTTCCACCCTTAAGCATTCTATGATCCTATGAACCCTGTCCCACATGTAGAAGTCACCTCCCTCACAGTAAGCTCTGTGACCAAACACGTTTTATCCTGGCCTTGTGGGATCCCCTTTTCTGAGCCAGGGCAAGAGTAAGGGACACAGTAAGGGACCCCCTGAAGGCATGCAGGGTTTTCAACATCATGCAGGGGTTGTTACAGCAGAGGAGAAGATCCCTTGGGGCAGGCGCCAGGGGATCAGCTTGTTAAGCATAATCCTGCAGAGACCGTGCCCCTGCTCCCACGCGCAGGGCAGACAGATTGTCCCTGCGGTCAGGAATCAAAAGACTTCAGTGGCTCGGGGACAGTCATGCTGCCATGCAGCCCAACAGAGCTGACAGTCGTCCCCCCTCTCGCGCTTCTGAACTTCCTCCTACTCCAGGCCACGYGCCAACAAGCGGAGCAGCGTCCCTGCTGCAGCTACGCCAGGCATCACGTTTTGGACTTTGCCAGGGAGGCAAAGTCTCTGTTAATGACTGGCATGAGAAGATGGAGGTGTGTGTTTTACACAAGCTCAAGTGCCAGAAATGGAGCAGGAGAAGCAGTGGGCACAGAGGAATGTCCCTCCTGGGMCAGGGCCATAACACTTGGCCAAGGGCTGGGTGCTGGTCCTGCCATTGGGGCATGTCCTGCCCTCAAGAGGCRTGGCTGGGGTTGTTGGGGTCTCACCCTGCCTTCATCTTATCTGCCCTCATTTAAGCAAGAGCTGTCACATGGCCATTAACTAAGACACCAAAACACCCCTGGTGAAGCTGCCAGCACAGGTAACGGGCCAAGGAGCAACTGCCCCTGTTGCACCCAGGAGCTGAGCAAGGCCCAGGCCTCTGCCCTCTGCAGGACCGGGACTCCCTGGAGCATCTCCCAAGGCAAAGCAACGAGGGGGGACRAACCCTCAACTGCCAACTTACCGGGACGCAGGGAGGCGCCTTGGTTTTAGGATTGCTGCATTGGTTTCAGCAGCCTTTATGCTGCTTCCTTAAGGCTTTGCTTCAGCTGAGGAAGTTCCTCCATGGGCCAGCAGTGCCTGGAAAAAAATAACCACAAGAATAACCACAAGAAATAACTCACTGTTTTCAAAGGGCAATTCTGCTACTGGCCCGGAGAGGGGACCYGGGATGCCCAAATACCAGAGTGGCGGCCACACCTGCAGTGGCTTCACGAGCCAATGGCTCTTGAATAATTGCAAGCTGCTGAAGCAGCCCAGGGCGAAAAGCGATAGCGTAAGGTGAGCTGGGCAGCGGGCCCGGCTTGGCTTCCTGTCTGTTGGCAGGTGGGGCTCGATTTCAGGGACACGATCGCCCGCGGCGGAAGAGGGGGAAACGCAGTAGGTGGAGGCTGCTCGGATGTCCCATCCAAGGGGAGGGGGTAAAAAGCGGCATGGAGGGGAGTGGAGGTGTGAGGGGCAGGGGGAAGTGCAGAGCTGACACGAGGGTCTTGCGCCCCATGGAGGTCTCACTTCTGGCAAGATAGGGCAGCCCATGGATGGGAGGGACTCCTGGCACAGCTCCACAGGGTACAGGGCTGCCAGGAGGTCTCCCATGAGGCAGGAGGTGACCCACAGCTGGTAGGAGGTCTCATGCTGGGCCCAACAGGGTCCACAGCTGGCAGGAAGTCCCACGCGTGGCTTGATGGAACGTGCAGCTGGCGGGAGGTCCCACAGCAGCAGCCTGGACRGGGCGTGCAGCCATGGAGGGTCCCACACCTGCCCAGATGGGGCGTGCAGCTACTGGGATAGGGTGCACAGAGACCAGGAGGTCCCCAGAGCAGCCCGGACGGGACGTGCAGCTATGGAGGGGGTCTCACACCTGCCCAGATGGAGAGCACAGCTACTGCGATGGGACACTCAGCTACCGGGAGGTCCCAGGGCAGCCCAGACAGGGTGCGCAGCTACCAGGAGGTCCCAGGGAAGCTCAGACGGGGTGCACAGCTACCAGGACATCCCAAAGCAACCCGGATGGGGCGCACAGCTACCAGGACATCCCAAAGCAACCCCGACGGGGTGCGCAGCTACCAGGACATCCCAGCGCAGCCCGGATGAGGCGCGCAGCCCCCGCGAGGCCCCAGAGCGGCGGCGCCGCCGCGAGCGGGAGGCGCGAGGG
>NW_020455838.1:43466-48831 GCF_003342845.1 Nothoprocta perdicaria | reverse complement strand
GACCCCGAGGACGGCGACGCGGTGGCCACGGCGCTGCGGGAGACGCGCGAGGAGCTGGGCCTGGCTCTGGGCGCCGAGCGCGTCTGGGGCCTCCTGCGCACCGTGCCCGACCGGGTAACGGCGCACGGGCGGGCGGGATACAGGCGCTGGGGACACGGGGACGCTGCCTGCACATGGTGTCTGGGGACATGGGGTATCTGGGACAAGCTGACAGGGACGTGGGTGGGGACTCTGGGGCATGGGCCGCCTGGGATAGGGAGAGAGGCGGGAGGCACCGTCATGACAGGGRTATGGGGTGTCTGGGACAAGGTGACAGGGACACAGGCAGGGGCACAGGGGTGATAGGGATATGGAGTGTCTGGGGACAAAGTGACAGGAACACCATGGGCACAAGGTAACTGGGGATGGAGTGACTGGGACATGGGGTGTCTGGGAGAAGGGGACAGGGATACAGGCAGGGTTATCTAGGGATAAGGTGACAGGGACACCACAGACTTGGGGTGTCTAAGGATGAGGTGACAAGGTCACAAGCTGTCTGTGGATGGGGTGACAGGGACATGGGGTGTGTGGGGATAAGGCAAAAGGGACACCGTGGACATGAGGTGCCCTTTTGAGGATGGGGTGGCAAGGACATGGGGCACAGGGAAATAGACGGGAGTTGCCTTGGGACATGGGGTAGCAGGAACATGGGGTGTCTGTGGCTGGGGTGACAGGAACACAGGATATGGGTGCCGGGACAACAGGGACCTGAGGAACTGGGGAAAAAGTAGCAGGGTCAGGGGGCACAGGTTTGTCTGGGGACAGGGATGAGGTGACAGGGACCTGGCTGATGGATGTCCAGGGATGGGGTGCAGGTGACAAGGACGTGGGTGTTGAGGATGAGGTGTGGGTGACGGGGACGGGGGAGGGGGGGAGATGGGAGCGTCAAGGACTAGGGTGCAGGGTTACAGGGGATGGGGCACAGGGGACCTGGTGCTGGTACCAGACAGGTGTAGGAGGTCCACTAGCTGGCAGAGTGGCATCTCAGGGACAGGGTTTGGCACTCCACGTCATTGTTGCTGTCCCATTGCACTTCCTTCCAGAGGGGAATGATGGTGGCTCCTGTCGTTGCGAACCTGGGACCCTTGGAGGATGTGACTCTTACGCCCAACCCCCAAGAGGTGGGTGACACCACAGCGGCCCTCGTGACTCAGCTTGCTCAGGGCTCTCCTTGACATTGCCCAGGCACACGTGCATTGTGCCACAACCCATCCCAGCCCCTGGTGGCACCATACGCAACCTTGGGGCCGTGTCTCCGTGCCCAGGTTGAGGAGGTCTTCACCATCCCCCTGGATCACCTGCTACAGCCAGAGAACCAGGGCTACACCCACTTCCGCGCCAAGGGCCGCTACAGCCACACGCTGCCCGTCTTCCTCCACGGGCCCTACAGGGTGTGGGGACTCACGGCCATCATCACTGAGCTGACACTGGAGCTGCTGGCGCCCAACCTCTACCGCTGCAAGACCCGGGTGGCCGGGAACCGCTGAGCCCCTCCTGCTGTTAGCAGGGAGCGTTTGGTCCCCACACTCCTTTCGGGAGGCAGAGGGAGGGGACGGAGAYGGCTGCTGTGGTGGCGGCTGCCCAGTGACAGTCAAAGCCCCCGCAGGCCTGTCATGTGGGCCAGTGGCTGGTGGCTCATGCAGAGCCTCTACAGACCTTCTTCGGGGCCTTGTCTGTGCTGTTGTTTTATTCCTCCAAGCCCTTTGGGGGCCTTTAGGTCATGCTGGCCACACACTCCTGATAGGCAGGAGGCTGCTGCTGAGAAACCGGGGCTCCGCTGTCCCACATCCATGGTGCTGCCAACCTTTCCCATGGGGTCCAAGTGGCCCTGTGCCTACTGTTGATGTCACATCTTGAGATTTAGCAAAGTAAAGTGCAATGYTTTAAAGCACTCGCCTCTCAGCCTCCAAATCTTGAAGCGTGGGGGCTTCGGTGCAAGCACTGGGGAGGAGCAGCGAGCTCAGCTCTCAGACCAAGGTGGGGGCAGGGGGTCTCTTCCATCATTAGTATGGGGAGATCAACCCTGGTGTGACACACAAAAGGACACTTGCTTGTGTCAGAGACTCAAGGGGAAACACGGAGCCACGCAATAGTTTCTTTTGAAAGACTTTCAGCCAGCCCTGCTGCTCGTTACTGCGCCACGACGCATGCCCAGAGTCATGAGACTCTCACCTCCTTGTAACTTTACCCTTTGCTTCACTTTTGAATCCTGATTTTGTTTTTTAATRGTTTCCTCTTTCATGTACCCACTAGAACAGTGCAGGGGTCTAGACCACCCTGGGGTTGTCCTACTCCAAGTGGAGGCCACAGCAAGAGCCCTCCAGCCATCCCTTCCCACCACTGCTGCCAGAATTTTACAACTCCAGCCGATATCCACAGAGAGGGAGGTCAGGGATGTTTATTGGGGAACCTGCCAGCACCGGAGTAGGGTCCTACTGCCCCCTGAACGGCTGCAGAGAGCCCCTCACACGTAACAAATGCCCCCCAGCAGCAAAAGGCAGGGCTGCAGGTGCCAGTGGCCCTGTGTGGACTCCTCTCAGTCCAGCTTGTCCTCAAGCTGATGCTGCTTGCGCTTTGGCCTCCTCATAGCGTCGCATCCTCTCCTCCAGCTCCGGGCGGAAGTGACGGATGAGGCCCTGCATGGAGCCAACAAGCAGGAGGCGTCAAGCAGGGTGACCGACACCATCCCCTTGYGCGTGTTCTGCCGTCGCTGCCCGCACCCTACCTGCACGGGCCAGGCAGCGCCATCGCCCAGCGCACAGATGGTGTGGCCCTCAATCTGCTTGCTGATCTCCCAGAGTGCGTCGATCTCCCCTACCTGCGCGTTGCCCTGCACGAACCGGGCCATGACTTTGTTCATCCAGTCAACACCTGCAGGGAGAGAYGAGCTGCAGGCACCCCGCGTCCGCTGCCCTAGCGGCCCCTGCCGCCCAGCGCGGCCCCATCCTCACCTTCCCGGCATGGGGTGCACTGCCCACAGCTCTCGTGCTTGTAGAACTCAATGAGGCGGGCAATGGCTTTGACGATGTCGGTCTAGAGGAGCAAGGAGGAGATGCTGAGCGCCCTTTACAGCCCTGCCAGGGCACGTGGGAAACGAGGGGGAGGAACTGGCCCTTACCGACTTGTCCATGACAATGACAGCCGCCGTGCCAAGCCCGCTCTGCGCCTGCACCAGGGAATCGAAGTCCATCAGCACAGTCTCACACACTGACTTGGGGAGCAGCGGCGTGGAGGAGCCTCCCGGGATCACGGCCAGCAGGTTGTCCCAACCCCCGCGGACACCCCCTGGCAGAGAAGTGGACAGGCTGAGGCGAGCCGTGAGCCGGCACYGTGCCCTTCCATGTGTACTCACAGCCAACTGTACCTGCGTGCTTTTCGATAAGCTCCTTCAGGGGCACTGACATCTCCTCCTCCACCGTGCATGGGTTGTTGACGTGGCCGGAGATGTTGAAGAGCTTCGTGCCGGAATTGCGTTCACGCCCGAAGCTGGCAAACCAGGCCCCTCCGCGCCGACAGATGGTGGGGGACACGGCCACCGTCTCCACGTTGGCCACCGTGGTGGGACACCCAAACACACCTGGAAGCAGCAGGAGCTCACAAAGGCTGCATCTGTTCGGAGGGCATCAGCTGTCCCGTTCCTGCTGCAGCAGAGACTCAAGGAGTGGGACAACAGCCCTTCTTGGCCATGGTCATGGTCATTTCCTCCCACCCCTTTGCTCTCAACTGGCACTATTTCCCTTGGGATGGGTTTGTGGTGCTGAGGGCTGTGAGAGGCCTCCATGGTGCCACGGGAGCAAGGAGAAACGTCTCCCAGGGCCCGGAGAGCGGGGCTGACGACATACCCACATCAGCAGGGAAGGGTGGCTTCAGGCGCGGCTTGCCCTGCTTGCCCTCAATGGATTCAATGAGGGCCGTCTCCTCGCCGCAGATGTAGGCCCCGGCGCCCCGCACCACGAAAATATCGAACGCGTAGCCCGAGCCGCAGGCGTCCTTCCCCAGCAGACCAGCCTCGTAGGCCTCTCTGATGGCCACCTGCGGACAGGGCRGTCAACGGGTGCTGGTCACACTGGCGGTCACCCCGCCCTGGCCGCCAGCGCTCACCTGCAGGTTGGAGGCCTCATTGTAGAACTCTCCTCGGATGTAGATATAGGCAGCCCGGGCGCCCATGGCGCGACCAGCCACCAGGCAGCCCTCCAACAGCTTGTGCGGGTCGTGCCGCATGATCTCGCGGTCCTTGCAAGTGCCTGGCTCGCCCTCGTCCGCGTTCACCACCAGGTACTTGGGCCTGCCAGGGGCGACGCTGTCACGTGCGTGTGCTCTGCCTGGGCTTCCCCCATGGACTGGGGGTGACCCACAGAATCACAGAATCTCAGAACGGTTAAGGTTGGAAGGGACCTCTAGAAATCATCTAGTCCAACCTTCCTACTCAAGCAGGCACCCCTAGAGGATGTGGCACAGGGTGGCATCCAGGTGGGTTTTTGAAGACCTCCAGAGAAGGAGACTCCACAAGTTCCCTGGGCAGCCTGTTCCAGGGCTCTGTCACCCTTGCAGTAAAGAAGTTCTTCCTCACATGGAGATGGAACTTCCTGTGTTGCAGCTTGTACGTATTACCCCTTGTCCTGTCACTGGCCACCACTGAGAAGAGCATGGCCCCCTCCTCCCTATATTCCCCCTTCATGTATTTGTACATGTTAATCAGATCCCTTCTCAGCCACCTCTTCCCCAGAGAAAACAGGCCCAACTTACTCCACCTCTCCTCATACGAGAGATGTTCCAGTCCCTTAATCATCTTAGCTGCCCTCTGCTRGAYCCCCTCTAGAAGCTCCACGTCCCTCTTATACTGGGGAGCTCAGAACTGCACGCAATGCTCTAGGTGCATCTGGCCTCACCTGCCGTCGGGCGGCTTGTTCATGAAACTCCACTTGAGGCCGGTGGGGAAGCCAGCGCCGCCACGGCCCCGCAGCCCCGACACCTTGACCTCATTGAGGATCCAGTCGACACCCTTGAGCAGGATCTCCTTGGTCTTGTACCAGTCGCCGCGGCTCAGGGCACCCCGCAACCTGCGGCCGCAGAGCGCCTGGTCGCAAGGCGGCAACGTGACACACGGCCCCACGACCCCCCCTCGGGGTCGCCCCCTCGGCGCTCACCTCCAGTCGTGGCGCCCGTAGAGGTTGGTGAAGATGCGGTCCTCGTCCCGCAGCGACCCGAACTGCGTCTTCTTGGGCGCCGTCTGCAGGGACACGTCGCCTCAATACCGGCCCCGATGTGTCCCCCCGCTTCCCCCGGCTCCCTCCCGGCCCGGCCCGTGGCGCTCACCGAGAAGGCG
>NW_020455838.1:42074-43228 GCF_003342845.1 Nothoprocta perdicaria | reverse complement strand
CGGGGCGGGGCGGCGGCGCCGTCGGGGCCGCGCGAGGAACCGTTGACCCCGCGCTCTGTCCTCGGGAGCTGGGGGGGCTGCGCTGACCCCCTGCAGCCCCGCGCCGTCCCAGGCCCGGCTCCGTCCCCACCACCCTCCCGTCCAGGCTGCCCTGCCTCTGTCTGTCCCTGCACCCGCCCATCACTCCAGTACTGAGGAGCCCACGTCTGTCCCCGCAACTGTCCTGCCAGAACAGCGGCGGCTGTAGCTCCCCACAACCCTCCCGTCGGGGCAACGCTGCCCCCGTCCAACTCCCACCACACCCCCCATGGAGGCAACACTGTCCCCCACCTCTCTCCTCTCCCGCCCCTCTTCCATGCGTGCTCCGGTTTCGGGCCACCCAGGATCGTCTCGCCCGGTGTCATTGTTGCAGTGAGCGGAGACAGGTGCGGGTCGTGTGTCCACCCCAGCAGATCTGGTTTCCCTCCCACCCCCGCTGCAATCTCACTCCCGGGAATGGGGGAATCGGATTCAGGGCAGGCGGCCACACAGGTCCAGGCTGGCCTTGCGAGCAGGCACAGCAAGAAGGTGTGCGTGGTGGGACGCCATCGGCCATGTTCTTCTTCTTCCGAGGGTCGCGGCGGGTGGGCGGTGACAGTGGCAGCACCCGCTCCACGCTGCCTGCCTTCCCGGGCACATCCCGCCGGCGCAGGGATGGGGGCCATGGTGCCGGCAAGAGGGGCAGCCGCGGCTCCCGCCAGGCCCCACGGTTTGGCCTCAAGATCTGGTCCCGCGTGGCCGCCCGGGGCCGTGGTGGGTCACCGGGCAAGGGCAGCCCGGTGCCCACGGATCAACCCTCGGCCGCCAAGGACGTGGGGCCCGAGGTGCCCTCCACCTCGGGGCAGGTAATCAGGGGCCAGGTGGGTGCCCCGGGGTACGGGCCTGGGGAGGGATGGGGATACCCAGACAGGGCAAAAGGGGCAGCATGGCAGCAACCGGGGCCAAAGTGAAGCAGGAAGGTGGTAGCAGGTACTGCTGGCATCTCTTGCCCTGTCCGCCCTACATGGCTCCCCCGATCCCCGCTGGGGTCAGCGCTGCCCGTGACGGAGAGGGTGAGCAAGCGAGGAGGGGATTTCTCCATGGTGGGAGATTAGGGATTGGTGGCAAAAAGGGCT
>NW_020455838.1:38484-41934 GCF_003342845.1 Nothoprocta perdicaria | reverse complement strand
GGCATGACCGAGCGCAGAATAATCCTGAGGATTATGTGTGTGTGTGTGTGTGTGTGTGAGCGCGCCCGGGTGCGCGTCTTCCTCCCCCCCGCCTCCCCTCCCCGCTCCGCCTGCCCTGCATATCCAGAGATATTCAATAAAAACCTCAAATCCCCACGACGCAGCCACTGTTACTATAAAAAAACCAGTCCTGGCTTGTCCTGGCCAGAGTGCCAGCCCCAAGGACTGCGCCAGCCGGCACCCCGGGGCCAGGCATGCCCTGCGGCGCGGGGGGAGCCGCCAGCCATGGGCAACTGCACCAAGACCCCTGAGAGGAGGCTCTCCAAGGTAAGACCCAGCCCAGCGCATGAGGAGGCTCCGCAGCGCTCCGGCTTCATCCCGCGCTCGCCCAGACAAGCAGGATGGCACGGGGAGCCCCCGGGGGGAACTGCCGGGATACTCAGCCCTGTGCCAAGCCCGTAATGCAGGCATTTCTTGCTGGCATGGCTCTCTGCGGGGCCAGGATGGCCTCCTCAGCCCCTAGGGCGGCTCTGCTGTTGTGGGGCAGTCCTCTTTCGTGCTAAGGAGCAGGGCCTCCTCCTCTGCCTACAGGATGGGAAGCAGCACTCGGGCTGCTCGGCCTCAGGCCCCCAAGACCCCGACGAGCTGGCGGAGGCCGCGCAGTCGCCACCGCTGCAGAACTACTCGGTGCTGCATGGACTGGTGGGGCCAGCCTGCATCTTCCTCCGCCAGAGCATCGCCATCACCCAGCTGGTGCGTATGGCCGCAGCCGCGCCCCCAGGGCCGCCTTCGCCCTCTGTCAAAGCCGTGGTAGCAGTGCCACCCCTTAGCCTTGCAACCAGGTCACTTCTGGGCACTGGGTGCCATGCTGGGGTGTCCGCGTGCCCTGCCCTTGCATCCCCAGCTCTTTGTGCCCCTGCTCCCATCCAGTTTCCCAAGCACGCAGGATATCCTGCTATGCCCCGTTGCATTGCTCCTCCACCCCATGGCCCTAGGGCTGCTCAGTTGGCTCAGTACAGGGGCAAGGATTTGCCATTGGGGCCCATTCTTTTACTCTTCCTACTTCTTTTCTAGGACCGAGAGCTGCGGCCAGAAGAGATTGAAGGTAAAGCACAGGGCAGGGCCCCACAGCTGCTGCCATCACAGTCCTTGCTGTCCCCTACTGTGGGCCCGTAATCCGGTCCCAGAACTGGGGCAGCGCCAGCTGGTAGAAACTTGGCAAGTTCCTCGTGGGGTGCTGTGGGCCTGGGACTAGGTGCCCACCCCCCTGGGCAGACGCACGTGCCCCACACCTGTGAGCATGGGGCCTTCCCTCCCATCATTCGGAGCAGCGGGCAGAGCGGCGTTGGGGGCGTCCTATGGTACTGACGAGGAGGGGCGTTGCAGGGGGTAGAGTTGGGTCCTGTTCCCCTGCGGGCCATGACTGCCGTGATCTACCCTGTGCACAGAGCTGAAGCAGGCCTTCCGCGAGTTTGACAAGGACCACGACGGGTACATCAGCTACAAGGACCTGGGCGAGTGCATGCGCACCATGGGCTACATGCCCACCGAGATGGAGCTCATCGAGCTGTCRCAGCAGATCAGTACGTGCCAGGGGTGCACCCAGTGGGGTGATTGCCCTGCCCCAGACGCTTCTTTGCCCTTTCTATGGTGGGGGTTTGCGGAGGGGTTGGTCGGTTCTTTCCCCTAAGCAAGAACCTTGTCCTGGTGTGCACAACTCTTCCCTCCTTGGTGATTGGGCCTGCCTCACACCCCATGGGGCAGGAGCCGGTCCTTGTGCTTCTGCTCACACTTCCATTTTCCCGCAGCGGGGGGCAAGGTGGATTTTGATGATTTTGTGGAGCTGATGGGCCCCAAGATGCTGGCAGAGACAGCRGACATGATTGGCATCAAGGAGCTGCGCGATGCCTTCCGTGAGGTGAGGCTCCGTGGGGGGAAGACGGGTCCCACGGCAGGGTCCCTAATGGCCAAGGTGATTTGAGGTGGGCACCCAGGGGGATGGCGCGGAAGGTGGGAAAGCTGGCAAAGGCGGCCCTCAGCAATCGGCGCTTCCCTCACAGTTCGACACAAATGGCGATGGGCAGATCAGCATCGCAGAGCTGCGCGAGGCCATGCGCAAGCTCCTGGGGCAGCAGCTCAACTACCGCGAGGTGGACGAGATCCTCAAGGACGTGGATCTCAATGGGGACGGCCTGGTGGACTTCGAAGGTACGGGACGAGGTGGGGGGGCCTGGGGCCCAGCAGGTTTAAGCCCATGAGGGAAGGCAGCCTGGGGACGTGGCTGCCGCCGTCCCTGAGGTGCTGCTSTCTGCTGGCAGAGTTCGTGCGGATGATGTCGCGCTGAGGGCAGCGCCTGCCAACACGGGGCAGGAGCCCTGCTGTGCCTTACAAAGCAGAGGGGGCCACGGAGGAGCCCCCCAGCGCGGTCTGCAGCACGGGAGGCCTCCCTGGCCACAGTACCCATGCAGAGCCCTGGGTGAGGGCCCTCGCTCATCTGGCACCAGACTCGCTCCGACTCGTCCTTGGCCGCACGTCTGCCCTGCCGCCGTGCTCGGAACGTGACGCCTGGGCRCGTCGAGGGCTGCTCTTGCTCCGATCTCTGTGCTGGATGGTTTCTGCTGCATGGCCCTGATCTATCTGCCATTTTCATCCCATCTTCTGCCTCTGCAGTTTCCCCCTTCCCACCCCAGCCTTCTCTTGACTTGTTCTTCCCGTAAACTGGAAATATCCACCCTGTAGCTGTGGCTCCAGCTCCAACCCACCCCTTCACCCCAGCCCCCTCTGTCCTAGTTCYGACCCCCGTATCGAGCTGTAAGACTGAGTGCTGGCCCCTCAGCCTTCACCCTATATCCCAAGCCAGCCTCCACCTCGCGACTTAGGGCTAACTTTGTGGCACGACCTGTGGCCAGCCTTCTGCCTCTCCTTTGCACTAGCTATTGTGGTGTCTGCACAGTGGATCTACACGGGCCCCCTGCTCCATCCCGCCCAGAGGCACCCCTGGCTTCCTGAGCTGAGTCGGGGGCTGGTACATCCCCTCAGAGATGCTATTGTCTTACCCCCAAAATGAGGAACACTCTTCGAGGCTTCAGCCTCTCCAACGGGAGCATCCTCGAGGAAAGAAACTGGGAATAAAGTGCTATCGTTCTCCATCCGACGTGTGACGGCAAGGAGAGCGGCTGCAAGCCAGGATGCCCAGTGTGACTAGTGTGGAGCGGCAGGAGGCGAGTTGCCCGTGAGCTGCTTCCTCCAGCCCCAGAACGGGATCTGGGAGCCTTTTGCATCCCTTCAGCAGAGGAACTGCCGCCTCCTCTGCTTTCAGGTTTCCAAATCGGCTCCAGACCAAACCCACTTATCCATTTCCACATTTTATTTTATTTTATTTTATTTTATTTTATTTTATTTTATTTTATTTTATTTTATTTTATTTTACTTTTATTTTGTTTATTTTTT
>NW_020455838.1:35159-37662 GCF_003342845.1 Nothoprocta perdicaria | reverse complement strand
GCCCCGCCCGCCCCCTCTCCACACTGGGAAGCCGCGGGGCAGCGGGGGGGGTGGTGGTTTGCTGGGTCCGCCGGTAACAGGCGCGTTCCCTGCCTGCCGCCAGCCACGAGTGTCCCGTCGCCGTCCGGCTCAGTGCCCGGAGCCGCTGCGCCCTTCCGGCCCCTCTTCAATGACTTCGGCCCGCCGTCCATGGGCTACGTGCAGGTGAGCTCCGGGCGGCGGGTAGGGCCCTGTCATGGGCCACCCCGCCGCCCTCACCGCCCTCCTTCCGCCCGTGTCCGTCCCCGCAGGCGATGAAGCCGCCCGGCTCGCAGGGCTCCCAGAGCACCTACACGGACCTGCTCTCCGTCATCGAGGAGATGGGCAAGGAGATCCGGCCCACCTACGCGGGCAGCAAGAGCGCCATGGAGCGGCTGAAGCGCGGTATGAGCTGCCCCTGGGATAGCGAGGGCCGTACCATCTGTCGGAGGATAAATGCACCGTCCCCTTGTCACCATGCCAGGCTGTGTGCCCGCTGGCACGTGTCCCGCGGCACCAGAGCGAGCGCTCACGAGCAGTGCTCCTGTGGTTCCCTCCTGCGTGGGGGTGGGACTGAGGGGATGTCCTGGCTCCCATCGGAAGCCCGAGCAGAGGACACTGAGCTCCAAGGTCCCTCTGCGGTGGCAGCAGCAGGAGCCCCGCTGCCCTGCACGGGCATAGAGGAGACGGGGGGGTATAAGCGGGCTCTGCTCACCCCGGGGCTTTGAGCGCCTAGGGGGAGGTGCTTGGAGCTGGGGCCGCCCAGAGCGACCTGGACTCACACTCGGCCTTCGTCTTCTCCCCCCAGGCATCATCCACGCTCGGGCACTGGTGCGAGAGTGCCTGGCTGAGACAGAGCGCAACGCCCGCACGTAACGGCCGCTCCTCACGGGCCCCCTCAGCCTGTGAGCGTTCCCCGGCCCGGAGGTCGCCCTTTCCCCGCTCCCCGTCCCGCCAACCTTTTGCCGCCGATCAGTGTCTTGAGAGCCTGGGCCTCCCTTTGCGCCTCGTGACAGACCTTTCTACGTGACGGCCACCGGCGTGTCGGCATCGCCGGGAGGCCGCTCTTCTGCTGCGTGCTGCAAGCACCTCCAGGGCTTCTCTCCTCTCTCTTTATAAATGCTTGTTTTTATAAATAAAGGAAGTTGTTGGGATTCTGCTGGCGCGCTCGTGCTTTGTCCCCACTSCTGTGGGTACAGTGGCAGGAGCGTCTCCCTGCTTCAGCTGGGAAGTGTTGGAGGAGAGGGAGGTGACACTGTGTCCTTCCTGGGAGTGTGGCGGGGGGGAGGGGGCTGCAGGAGGAGCACCGAGCTCCAAGGAAGGGGATTTTAGTAGGACGGGGCTATTTTGGGGAATGAGAACAAGGCCTTTTTCCAGGTTGGTGGGGCTGGGACGTCATTGGTCCCTTAGAGCTACAAGAGGTGAGTGTCAAGGGAGTCAGGTTCATCCAGTGTTCCCATGATAACCCTGCGGTGAGGTGGAAGGGACAGACGAGGAATACGTCTGGAATAGCGGGCAAAAGCAAGGGCAGCATCTGCTCTCAGACCACAGCTGCGGCAGCACTGGCAAGGGAGAACCTGGCAGTGCAGGAGAAGGCAGAGCAGGGCAGGCGTAGGCTGGGATGAGTGGTTGGAGCGTGGCCTGAGCAACCCAAAATTGTGTCTGAGCAACCTGGCACGCTCCTGAGAAGATGTGGTAGGCTTCCACGACGAGATTACGGGCTTCTAGGTTGAGATGGTGGGCTTGTAGGATGAGATTGTACACTTCTGTGGTGAGATGGTGGACTTCTAGATTGAGAAGGTGGGCTTCTGCAATGAGATGGTGGGTTTGTAGGTTGAGAGGGTGGACTTCTAGGTTGAAAGGATGGGCTTCTAGGTTGAGAGGGTGGGCTTCTACAATGAGATGGTGAGCTTGGCGGCTGAGGGGACACCACTGGTTGCTATGGGTCTTGATTGTGGTGAGGCTTTCGGCACTGTTCCCTGAGACAAAATGGGGAAGTATGGCCTAAACAAGCAGATACGGAAGTTGATCAAAACCTGACTGAGCTGCTGGGCYCAGAGGGTGGCAGAAAGTCCAGTGGGAGGCTGGCCACGAGCTGCGCCCTGAGGGCTGTGCTGCATCTTTATCATCTTCCCTAGGGATGGGTGGCCTCTTCAGAGGGGCTGGGAGAGCTGGACTGGGCCACCAGGACAGGCTGGAGAGCAGCTCTGCAGAGAAGGACGAGGCGGACACCAGGCTGGCCATGGGTCAGCAGTGTCCTGGGCTGCTTTAGGAAGACAGAGGCCAGCAGGGCAAGAGTGGGGGGATCTTCCCTCAACTCAGATCCGGCTGGGCCACATCTAGGAGCGTCAGGTCCAGGTATATTTATTTAATTATTTTATATTTATATTTTATGTTTAAGTTTTATGTTTACATTTTATTTTGTTTTGTTTTAGCTTTCGCGTTCCATTCTATCTCTGTTTCACAGGAGGGGTGTGTGTGTGTG
>NW_020455838.1:17945-34190 GCF_003342845.1 Nothoprocta perdicaria | reverse complement strand
GCAGGACATGGGGTCTTGGGGCTGAAATAGGGGGTGTGGAGGGGCTATGGGGCTAGGGCTGCAAGGGGCTATGGGGCTGGGGTGTGCAGGCAGTGGGAATGTGAGGACTGTGTGGGGCTGGTGGGTGCTGGGGCCATGCATGGAGCTGTATGTCTGTGTGTGGGGCGATAGGGCTGTAGGGCTGAGCACAGAGCCCTGGGGTGGTTTGGGGCACACGAGGCACCCAGAAAAACGGGAGGCGCTTTGGAAAGGGTGCCGGGATGTGGGGAGCTGCAGTGTGTGCGGCTGCCTGGGGTCTCGGTGAACAGGCACCCGGGGGTGCCTGTGAGGGGCAGGGCGTGCCCGGGGGGAGCTTCCCCGCCACTGTGGGGCACAGCTCAGCTGGGCCCCGGCCCCGCAGAAGAAGAGCCGGGAGGAGTCCAGCGGCGAAGGCAGCGGCGTGGAGATCCTGGCCAACCGGCCCTACACCGACGGCCCGGGGGGCAGYGGGCAGTACACGCACAAGATCTATCACGTGGGCTCCCACATCCCCAGCTGGTTCCGGGCTCTGCTGCCCAAGGCCGCGCTGCAGGTGGAGGAGGAGTCCTGGAACGCCTACCCCTACACACGTACCAGGTGCGGGGGGCGCAGCCTCGTCCTGCCCCCCACTGAGGGACTTCGGGGCAGGGGGTGCTTAGGGCTCGTTGCCCCGTGCGTTTGACTGGTGCCTCCTGCAGATACACCTGCCCCTTTGTGGAGAAGTTCTCCATTGAGATTGAGACTTACTACCGGCCCGACTGTGGGCAGCAGGCGAACGTCTTCAACCTGAGCGCCGCCGAGAAGAGGCAGCGGATTTTGGGTACGAGCCGCGGGGTGCCAAGGAGGAGCGAAGCCGGAGCGGAGCCTTCCCAGCGGCGTTCCCACGGGATGGGATGGGACGGAATGGAACGCGCGTGGCTTCCCACGGAGCAGCCCTGCGCGCCCTGGGGCAGCTCTCGCCTATAACTGGATGGGCTGTGGCTCTTGAGTTTGGGGCTGGGTGCTGCGAGCTCCTTGCTGATTGCTCTGTGGATTCAGTGCGGAATCAGGAGGATTCTGCACCGAAAATGCCGTGGAGGGCGGCATGGCCCCTGGCTTCCTTGATCTTTAATTCCCAGCTCTTCCCTTCCTGGGCTCTAGCACCTTGGTGCTGCCGGGGGAGCCGCTCCCTCCTCTTTCCTTATCCCATCCCATCTTCCTGGGTGCAGTTTTGCCTTCCCGAGGCCTCTTTCAAGAAGAGCAGGTGTGCGTGGGAACACCCTGAGGGCTCGTGGAGGGGATCTGGGGACACGCCATGGCTTAGCAGAAAAGAGGGAGTTGGGAAGAGGGAATTGGGAACAAGTCCCCTGCTTTCCAACAGGAACAGCTGGAAACCTCACGGGGAGAGATGAAACCACCTCCCTTTGAGCACCTTTCCCTCCCCACTGTTCCTGTCTCCGCTGCTTTCCCCCATATTCCACAGTGCTTCCATCCAGGTCGCTCCGGTGCTCCCTGGCAGTGCTGAAGAGGGTTCCCATGGGAGAGCCTGGATGCCTGGGTGGGATTCGGGAGCCATGGGGCCGTTTTGGCCCTTGCCAGCCCCCTTCCCGGGCGGCAGGGAGCTCACCACTTTAGGCACCACGCGCCGCCTCTTAAAATGGAGGCCTTAAAATAGGCACTTGGAGGAAATGATTCATCTGACCTATTTCTTTCATTGGCCCGGCTGGCGTCTGGGGATGTCCGGCTTGCACGTTGGCAGCGCAAATCGGAGCCGGGGGACAGATCCTGCAGTCCTCGGGCTGTGACTGAACAGCAGTGACCCTGACACCGGGTGGTCCCCCGACCCTGGGGCTGCAGCCTTTGCTCCGGCTTCTCCCCGGCCTCTTTTGCCACGGGCTTTTTGCAGGGCCTGGTGGCTGCGTCTTGGCTGCTGCCACCAGAGGCTTCTCCTTGGAGAGCTGGCATCGTGTCCCGTTGCGCCGGCCAGTCCCGTTTGGAATTTTCTTTGCTGGCTTGTGCTCTTCCCTTGGTGTCCTGTGACACCTCAGATTTAAATCCCAGGCCATCCGGATCACCTTTCAGAGGGTGGCTGAAGGCAGAGTAAATGCCAAGGTTTGCACTCCAGGGTCCGAACCAGTCTCCTTTTCCCCTTGCGAAATGCCCGGCTGCCTCCTCGCAGGTTCCTTTTTGTCCCGTAGCAGCACGAGCGAATAGACCCGCAAGTCACTGCAGGGATAACAGTGCAATGGGGCTGGTGCTCAGCTTTGTCTCAGCTCCTCTCAGAGCCTTCAYTCCTGCCGAGCCCCCTCTCGTGCCGTCCACGTGCTGAGTCGCTCTTTCGCACCCATTTTCCCCCATAATTCCTGCCCCCGAAGCACTTGCAGCCAGCTGGGAGTGCTGCTTCCTGCGCCACGTGCAGGTTGCTCCCCAGTGAGGGCCAGGGATGTCTCTCGGGGCAAGTTGGCAACTGCGGGACGTGCTGCGAGTTGCTGCCGTTCTCGGCTGTTAGCGCTGGCAGCGCAGAGTCCTGCTGCAGTTCCCCCACCGTCCGGGCATATCGTGGTGGGATCTGAGCTGCTCGGCGAGTTGCTCGGGTGCTTTTTGGTATAAGGATCTCCYCGGCGTTGGGGTGCAGCTGGGTCTGTGCGTGTCCCCGGCTGCCTGCTCGAGTTCTGCTGCGTGGGGCCTCGTGCAGCCCCTGCCATCAAACGAGCCCCAGACTGCGGCCTTGGAGCTGGCCTAGTCTGTGCATCTCCTGGCCTGGTGCTGAACTGTGTTTTTAGGGGGTTTCATGGTCTAAGGAGCCAGGAATGGCTGCTCCTTTCTGGATTGCTTGCGGAATCATGGCTTATATGTTATTTCTCATCCAGCAGTCTAGAAAATACCACTGGAAAGGACTTGCCTGGGCTGTAGAGAGGGGTATTCCTGGGGGTATTCCTGCCATGCCGCAGCACTTGGATCTGGGGCGCCTGCAGGACATGCAGGTATCGGGGTCCCSAGGCAATGCCGCCGGTGCAGCCACGTTCAGGGTGACAACACAAGGCTCTTGCAGCTGTGGGGCTGTCACTTTCCACACTCCCAGAGCTCCTTCTGCTCCTCCTTGAGCAACAGAGCCTGTTTTTTACCCCGAACTCTGGGGCTTTCCAGACTGTCCTGGCAGTAGAAAGAGCTAATACAGCTGAGGCAGGTGTGTCTTGTTCTTCCAAATGTCCTTCCGCTTTGCCCCATCCTTTGGAGGGATGCCAGGTTCGGATCTTGTCCTGCTGGWTATGGACCCTGGATGCAGCAGGAGGGGGATGCGGCTGGTCCTGCCCTGTAGCTCCAGTGCCTGATGCTGCCGCCTYGCACAGTTCTTCCCGCCTCGAGTTGCCTGCCCAGCTCCTCATCCTTAAGCTCYGGGCTTTCCTGCTGGAGCTGGGAGGCCTGGGGCAAGGGGACATGCGGCAAGGAGGGTCCTCCAGCATCTGCAGCGCAGGAGGCCTCGCTGGYGGCACCGCGAGCCCAAGGCTGCCGAGCTCCTCGTGTCCCTTCGAGTCGCCCGAGTCTTTCAGCCGCTGGGTCCCCTTGCTAGCGAGGGAAGTGGGATTTGTCCCTGCATCTCTCCTCGTGCTGCGTCAGCGAGAGAAGGGATCTGGGTTTAGCCAAAGGTGGCTTTGGACCACTGTTTTTGGGGGGTGGAAAGTGGTTGTTGGCGGCACCAGCTTCCCCATGGGGCCAAACTCTTGGCCCTCCCCTCTCCTGTTCCCTCCCACATCTCTGCCCCAAGCTTAGGGCTGTAGCAAGCCCTGCATCCCGCAGGGCTCAGCRCCTCGCTCTGCCCCACAGACACCATCGACATCGTGCGCGACCCCATCTCCCCTGGCGAGTACAAGGCTGAGGAGGACCCCAAGCTCTACCGCTCCGCCAAGACAGGCCGGGGCCCGCTGGGTGACGACTGGCTGGAGGCAGCGGCCGGCGGGCCCCTCATGTGCGCCTACAAGCTCTGCAAGGTGGAGTTTCGCTACTGGGGCATGCAGTCCAAAATCGAGCAGTTCATCCACGACGTAGGTGAGCGCAGCGACCCCCACCCCCTGCAGCCTGCCCCTCGGCGTGGGCGCTGCGGGCCCTGGCATGGGCGCTGTGGGGCTGTGCCCGGTGTCCGTCGCCCGTTGTCCTTATGCAAGGAGCGGGCGCAGGGAGCCGTAAGACAGCCGGAACAGGCTGCCCAGGGGAGCTGTGGAGTCTCCTTCTCTGGAGGTCTTCCAAACCTGCCTGGATGCTGCCCTGTGCCCCGTGCTCTGGGTGTCCCTGCTCCAGCAGGAAGGTTGGACTAGATGATCTCTAGAGGTCCCTTCCAACCTCAGCCATTCTGTGACTCTATGTGATTCTGTGAAGCCCCTGGGAACCAACCGTGCACAGCAGGTTGGGGTGGGATGCACGTACGAGACAGGCAGCTGGAGGGGCTGAAGTGGCTGGTGGGGAGCCCTGGAGGCCTTCAAGAGCTCCGGGAGCATCTGGGGGCGGGCAACGCAGGCCGGGCGGCGCTCACCTCTGCTGCAGGCCTGCGCAAGGTGATGCTGCGAGCGCACCGCCAGGCCTGGTGCTGGCAGGACGAGTGGACGGAGCTCACCATGGAGGACATCCGGCAGCTGGAAGAGGAGACRGCCCGCATGCTGGCACAGAAGATGGCCAAGTGCAGCGAGGCCGAGGAGGCGCCCGCAGCCGGTGCCGAGGGCTGCCCGGAGCTGGGCGATGCCGATGGGCAGGACGGCGCTGAGCCACAGGGGACAGCTGATTCCTCCCCCGATGATACCTTTGCCAAGCAGTGGTCCACGTCTTCCCGGTCATCTTACTCTTCCCAGCACGGAGGTGAGAGCCCTGGCTGGCAAGAGGGACTGTCTGTGAAGTGGGGTGGGTAGAAGATGGGAATGCAGGAGCCTTCCTCGGGAGGGAATGCTGTAGCTGGGGATGGGGGCCGTGTTTTTCCAAACTTGTACCTTCCAGTGGGTGGTTCTGGGCTCGAGAGCTGCCACAGGGGCTTGGGCAGCAGGACGKGTAAGTCCCATGGAGCAGAAGCGATGCTGCAAAGGGAGTGCTGGGCTCTGAGCCCTCCTCTGGGGTAGGGGGGGTGTCTCCTCAGAGCCTCTCCGAGTGGCGCATGCAGAACATTGCCCGGGACTCCGAGAACAGCTCTGAGGAGGAATTCTTCGATGCCCACGGTACAGCAGCCCACAATCTGTGGTCGACATGTTGGGGTGTTGGTGGTCAAGAGCCCTAGGCCCTGATGGAGAGGGAGTCCTCGCTGTAGCCTCTTCGCCTGTGCACTGGGTGGGCTGGAATCCCGTGCTCCGGGAAAGGATCCCGGGGTG
Organism: Nothoprocta perdicaria; assembly: GCF_003342845.1. Taxonomy (NCBI): domain Eukaryota; kingdom Metazoa; phylum Chordata; class Aves; order Tinamiformes; family Tinamidae; genus Nothoprocta; species Nothoprocta perdicaria. Next base: position 28,845 of record NW_020455838.1, on the reverse strand, counting down.
GGATGCCGTGGGCAGAGAGGGGTGTAGGTGCCCCTGCCCATGACACTCTCCTTGCTGCTCAGAGGACCTGTCTGACAGCGATGAGGTCTTTGCGAAGGAGATGACCAAGTGGAGCTCTAACGACTTCCTGGACACGCTGGAGCGGCCGGTGGAGCTGGATGAACCGCTGGGTGAGTCCGGGGCAACTGTGAGCCCCGTGTGGTGGGGGCTGGAGTGGCGAAGGACAGGACAGCAGCCAGATCCCTCTTGGGAAACGCCAGGTCGGCTCACACGAGGACTCCTTTTGCAGGGGACGGGGCCGGTGGTACCAAGGCCGATGGTGAAGGGCTGGTGGGGCCCAGCCTGCCGGAGGTGGGTGCCCTTTTGTCCCCAGGACAGGGAAATGTAGCCGTGCCTTCGGTGGCRTGGGGGCCACCGCGGGACCAGTGGCAGCACTCTCCTTCCCGCAGGGCGCCTCAGCAGGGAGCGCAGCACAGGCCTGCCGCATCCACGTGCTCTTCCTCATCCTGCACAGCGGGAACATCCTGGACCAGGGCGTGGGCGAGCCGGGCTCCAAGCAGGCGGACGTGCAGACGCTGGCGGCCACTTTCGATGCTGTCACCCGCGTCCACTTCCCGGAGGCATTGGGGCATGTGGCACTGCGCCTGGTTCCCTGCCCGCCCATCTGTGCTGCTGCTTATGCCCTCGTCTCCAAGTACGCCTGGCCAGGGGGCGTGGGAGGTGGGGCTCGGGGTGACGTATTCTGCTACGGGCAGGCAAGGACGTCATTTTCCCTGGGAAATGGCCCAGAAGCCATTGGGAGGAGAATGGCTGTGGAGAGGGGACTCCTGACCTGGCACCAGTGGGTGCAAAGGGTAACACGACAGGGCAGGGACTGCCCGGCTTATTCTCTCCCATGTCCCTTAGGCTCAGCCCGTACAGCCACGACAGGGACAGCCTGTCCAGCAGCCAAGACCACATCCCGCTGGCAGCCCTTCCCCTCCTGGCCACGTCCTCGGGGAGCTACCAGCATGCGGTGGGCACCGTCATCACCCGCGCCAACCAGGCTTACAGCACCTTCCTGCACTCCGCCGAGGGYGCTGGTTTCTGCGGCCAGGTGAGAAGTGCCAGAGGGTCTGGCCAAATAGGTCCTTAATCTATAAGTTGCGGGAGGATTTGCGGGGAATACTGCTCCTTCCCCGGCACCTGTTGCTGGTCGTGAGGCTTTTGGAGCTTGGCTCCGATCCGAATGTTTTTTTTCCAGTGTCCAAAGGGCAGAGGGTTTGGGGGCTCGGAGGCTCTCCCTTCTGCTCCTCGGCATGGGTCTGGGCCGTCCCGCAGGTGGTGCTGGTTGGGGACTGCGTGGGAGGCATCCTGGGCTTCGACGCGCTGTGCCAAAGCCGAGCAGGCTCAGGGGGCAGCCGGAGCAGCAGCCGCCGGGGCAGCCTGGTGAGTGCCCTGCACCCCTATTCCCGCCTGCCTGCCCGTATCCCGATGTGTTTGCGGGTGCAGGTGCCCCTGTGGCCAGGCGCTCATTGCTTTTCCTCTCGCAGAGCATGGAGCCCATCTCTCCTGAGCTGGGCGGTGGGAGAGACCCGCTGGCTGAAGGCGCWGACGGAGCGGGAGGATCGGCCCAGGTCCATGCCGAGCCGGGGGCGCAGCTGCCCTCGCCGGAGCCTGGGGACTGTCAGCCCCACAGCTCCTTGGGCAGGTGAGCGCCCCCTGAGCGCTGGGGCGCAGCTGGGAAGCAGCAGACGTGCCGCTGTGGGTGGAAGGCGTGTGGCCACTTTTTGAGGAGATTGCGTTTTGTGACCTATGTTGTGTTTTATGTCTGGGGCGGCTGGGAAATGCCCCTATTGCGGCCTCCTGGGAGATCTGGCCTGGGAAGGGGCTTTGCAGGGGGTTAGTCTGGAGCTCCCCGGCTGCCAGAACCTGACAGCTTTGCCTGTCCAAGCAGTGGCTCCTGCTTGGGGGCAAGCAGAAGTCACTGGGGGCAGGGAGGCCCCGTGTCTGCTGGCCAAGGCTCACTGTGCTCCGCTCCACAGCCCGCAGGCCAGCGAGGCCCCGCCAGAGGCGGAGGCACCCCGGGGTGGTAGCTCGGCGCTGGATGGGGCTGAGGGCGCCAGCGCCCGTCTTGACTTTAAGGTATCCGGCTTCTTCCTCTTTGGCTCTCCACTGGGGCTGGTGCTAGCGCTGCGCAAGACCGTCATGCCTGCTATGGATGGTGAGGAACCCCGTGAGCCGTGAGGCCTCGTGGCACAGGCCCCGGCCCTCCCTGCTCCGTCAGGCCGTCGTGGGGGTGCCGAGGCTGGGCTCGCCCCCTGTGCCCACTGAGAAATGAGTCGTGCTCCCCTGGGGCCTCCCCACACAGCCTTGCTTAGGTTGGAGCCCCCTCCAGGCTGAGCCCCATCTTTGCTGCCCCCGATGTTTGCGTGTGCCTGAGCACCCCCTGCCCTGGACCACCCTGAGCATGGCCCGCCCCGCGGCCCAGCCTGTGGACGTGTCCCTTGCTCAGGCCAAAGCGCCTGGGCTGGTTCTCAACCTGGGCTTGGCTCTCCCAGCACGCAGCTGGATGCAGCCTCTCCAGGGCTGATGGAGGGACTTTAGGCTCAGCGTTTCCCCCAGGCCTGGCCTTTCCCCTTGCTTCGTGAGGCCCCGAATGCACTGTGAGCTCCTTTGCCTGCCACAGGCCTCTCCTTCCCACCTGTGCCCTGGGGCTCCCTGGCTACCCTGGGGCTCCTTGTCACCAGCCACGCAGGCTGGGTGGCCTCAGGAGCACCAACCCCTTCTCTTTGCGCCACAGTGGCCCAGCTGCGTCCTGCCTGCGAGCAGATCTACAACCTCTTCCATGCGGCTGACCCCTGCGCCTCTCGCCTGGAGCCCCTCTTGGCCAAGGCCTTCCACGCGGTGCCGCCTCTCGGCGTGCCCCGCTACCAGAAGTACCCACTGGGAGACGGCACCTCCTCACTCCTGGGTGAGCGCCTCGCTGGCGGCGCTGGGAAGGGGCAGGGGGCCCTGGCCACCTCTGCAGCCCCCTTCAGGTGCCCAGCGCAGAAGTCGTGGTGGGATTTTCCCCACGTTTGGGCTCTCTGGGTTGTGGAGGCTGGTGCTGATTCTGCTTCCCCAGCTTCTGACTGATGGGAGATGCTGGGAAAGCCAAGAGGCACCTTAGTGAGCATGCCGGGGGGAGGAGAAGAGCAGAAGAGCCCACGGCAGTGGCCACAACATGACTGGGCATCCCCAAAGGGGCTTTGGGCCTTTGAGGAGAGCCCATGCAGGCCCCAGTGCTTCCACCTCATGCCGTGCTCTCCGTGGCTCTGCAGCAGAGGCCCTGCAGACGCACTCCTCCCTCTTCCTGGCTGAGGTAGACGTTGCTGTCCCTAGCACTCCCACCGGTGGTTTCGGAGGCTTCTGGAGAGGCAACGAGACGGGAGAACCTCCCACACCTGCCAGCACCAGTGAAGTCGTCAAGAGTAAGTGCTGGCACCTGGCCTGGGGTGTCTGTGCTGTAATGGGCTTGGCCATAAGAGCTGGGGCTAGGGCAAGGCGAAAGCTTCTGAGATGTGATGCAGAGCAGGAGCTGGGCTCAGCATGGGTGGGTTATGGGGCAGGGTACAGGTGGGATTCATCTCGAGATGGATCCATATGAACTCGCGCTGCCCTCCCCACAGTCCTGGAGCGCTGGTGGGGCCCGAAGCGCATCGACTACTCGCTGTACTGCCCCGACGCGCTGACCGCCTTCCCCACCATCACGCTGCCTCACCTCTTCCATGCCAGCTACTGGGAGTCCTCTGACGTGGTGGCCTTCATCTTGCGGCAGGTAGGGCGTGTGCGCGGCTGGCTGTGGCGGCATGGCCTGGACCGGGGAGGTTTAACTGAGCTGAGGCTGTGCTGCTCCACAGGTGATGGAGAAGGAGGGTCCGCAACCCACGGAGAGCGAGGAGAGCTCCATCTACAGCCCTGCTATCCCGCGGGAGAAGTGGCAACGCAAGCGCACCCAAGTGAAGATTCGGGTACGTGCCCTCTGGGGCTGTGTGTGCCAGGTTGCTGCGTTCTGGGCCTTGCCCGCCTGGAATTTTACCCTTCCCTAGGGCAGGTGTGGGGCTCGAGCTGCCCTGAGGTGCTTGACCTTACCTGCCAGGCTCTGGGCACAGCCAGATGTCTGCCTGCCTGGGCTAGAGGGTGAAGGGAATGGGAAAGGTGATGGGTGAAGGAGGATGAAACTCAAGGTCCCTTCCAGAGGGTGGTCTTGCCTGTGCTTGTTTCAGTCAATTGATCGACCTGGAGCAGATGCTTAGGCCAAAAGGAATCTGGTGACAACAGCACTGTTGTTGCTGCTGAGTCTCATGTGGTCCTTGCAGAACGTGACAGCCAACCACCGGGCGAGCGACACCATTGTGTGTGAGGGCAAACCCCAAGTCCTCAGCGGGCGCTTCATGTACGGACCCTTGGACGTGGTGACACTCACAGGGGAGAAGGTATCGCTGGCACTTACGGGGCCCCTGGGACCTGCTGGGGATCTAGGAGGATAGGGCTGATGTCTGCTGTGGCCTAGGCGACAGGGGGAACGGTTATAAGGAGCAAGACCCTTCAGGGTCCTTTGAGGTGGTGGGAAAGAGGCAGAGTGTCTTGTATGGTGGAGTATGGTGGGGACGCAACAGCCATCACGACCTGATAGGGTGGGTGAGGCCAGTCCTTGATGGGCCCTTTCCCCCCCAACCCAGGTGGATATCTACATCATGACGCAGCCGCTGTCGGGCAAATGGCTGCACTACGGCACAGAGGTGACCAGCGGCAGTGGGCGCCTGGCGTTCACCATCCCTCCAGACAAAGCCTTGGCCATTGGCATCTACCCCGTGCGCATGGTGGTGAGGTGAGAGACGGCTAGGGCTGATGCTCGCCTTGGCGCAGGCTGGGGTGCCTTTGCTTTGTCCTTGTCGTGTGCGCCCTCACAGCCCCTGGGTGACACAGGAGGAAGCCCTGTGGGAGGGCAAGTGTGTCGGGTGCTGGAGGGTGGGGGGTCCCTGCAGAGCTGCTGGGTGTTGGGCTCTGATGCTCTCTGCTCTTCTGTGCCAGGGGCGATCACAGCTATGCAGAGGCGTATCTGACCGTGGTGGCACGGGGCACTGAGTCAGTTGTGTTCAGCATCGATGGCTCCTTCACAGCCAGCGTTTCCATCATGGGCAGCGACCCTAAAGTGCGGGCTGGGGCTGTTGATGTCGTAAGGTACGTGCCCATCTCAGAGGGGTGGCAAACACCCTCTTATGTCGTGACTCCTGCAATGGCCCGTTTGTGAGATCGGGGTAGCGGGCGGGGATGGCAAAGCAGCCTTCTGTCCCCTGGGAGAGCTGGAGCTACTGTTCACTCCCTGCAAAGGCCTTGCCTGCAGCCTTGTGCCCTTCCTCTCCTGGCAGCTTCTTGCGGAAGCTCTGCACCTGGGCCCCATGTGCTGGCCCATGGCTGGAGACAAGACCTGGAGGGAGGGAGCTGCTTTGGCTGGGCCTACTCTAGTGCTGGGCCCGCTCAGCACGTCCCACCAGCAGGCCTAGGAGGCAGCTTTCCTGGTGAAGCTGCTCTGAGCTCTTCCTGGTGATGCTAGTGATTGAGTTTAACCATAGAAGTCAGCTGTGGTAAGACACAGCTCTGCTGGGTGTCCCCAGTTGCTGAAGTCCTCACCAGAGGAAGAAGCGTGGCCTTTGGGCAGGCACAGGGCAGGATTTAATGCGTGGGGCGAGCTCTGAGAGCCACAGTCTGCCCTCTCCCCCTCAGGCCTCTTCCTGTCCTTCTGGTCACTCTGGAACTGAYGACTTCCCCTTTCCTCTAACAAACACCCCGACATCAGTGGTTTAGTAGGGGGGTTGKGGAATGTTTATGGTAAAGCCAGTGTACTCAACAGTCATATCCCCTTCTGGTCCTCCTGGTGACCGCAGCCATCTCTGCCTGGCCCCACGGAGGCGGCACTTTCCCTCTTGTTCCCCAATAGGCTGTGTTTGTCTCCTAGCCCTGCCCTGGTGCCTGGGGCTGGGTCCCGCAAGCCTTTCCAGCCTTCCGTCCCACTGCTGTGTGTGCCACACACCCCATCTTGCTGCCCATCCTGTGGCCCCGCTGTTTGCGTGGGGTGCTGCGGTGCCCTCCGAGCCTCCCTCATGCAGGGATGCGTCTTCCCCTTTTCCAGGCACTGGCAGGACTCAGGCTACATGATCATCTACGTGACGGGCCGCCCTGACATGCAGAAGCACCGCGTGGTGGCCTGGCTCTCCCAGCACAACTTCCCGCATGGCGCCGTCTCCTTCTGCGATGGTCTCACCCATGACCCACTGCGCCAGAAGGCGGCTTTCCTGCAGAGCCTGCGCACTGAGGTGGGCCCCGGCGCCAGCTGCTTAGCGCTGGAGACTGGGGCAGGATGGGAGCAGAGGTCTTGCCGAGGTGGCTTGTGATGATGGTTGTGTGACCAAGGCTGTACTSTGGTCCCCTGCCCTTCTCCACCCCTGGGATTGGAGCATGGAGGAGCTGCGTAGTGGTGCTCGGAGCTGGGCCTGGTTGTGGGGGCAGAGCCTCATGTCACCATTATTGCYCCGGAGTGGGGACAGGGAGGCTTGTGGCATGGAGGAGGGTGGGAAGAGGCAACTTGCAGGACTGGAACTGCCCATGAGGGAGTCTTGGTCCCTACGCTTTGCCCTGAGCTCTAGCCCAAGGCAGCCAGAACCCAGGGCATCCATGGCCTCTCTGCCCTGGGAATCGTTGGATTTGTGGGGGGAAGTGGTCAGTCCCTACCCTGACGTGGCTCTTCCTGTCCATGGCCAGGCAGAGATCGCCATTGTCGCCGGCTACGGCTCCACCAAGGACATCTCTGTCTATAGCTCCCTGGGCCTTTCYCCGGCGCACATCTACATTGTGGGCCGGGCCGTGAAGAAGTTTCACAACCAGTGCCAGGTACGGAGGCTAAGCTGGTGGAGGGTAGACGACATGCTGATGGGGTGGCAGGAGCAGGATTGTCCTTGCTGGGCCATGAGGCCTGGCAGGAGGTGGCAGCGCTCAAGCTGTCCGTGTCCTCCAGTTCCTCTCTGAAGGCTACGTCGCCCACCTGGCCCAGCTTGAGACGGCATCCCTGGCCCACTCCCCCAAAGGGCCACCCCGGCCCACGCTGGGCAAAGGCACCTATGGCTGCCCGGCGCCCGTYGACTTCCTGCGCAAGCAGAGCCAACTGCTGCGCTCTCGGGGGCCGAGCCAGGCGGAGCGTGACGCGGCGCCGCCGCCGGGCCTGCCCCGCTCCAAGCCCCGCAGCGTCAGCCTCAAGCTGGAGAGCGAGGAGTGAGCGGGGGACGGCCCCCATCTCATCACCATCGGGCGCCCGCAGCCTCCGTTCACCAGGCAGGAGTGCCCGCTCCGTTAACCAGCACCGCGTCCCATGGCAGGCCTGGAGCTGATGCCCTGCAGAGGGAGGCCCTGGGGTGAAGCTCGCAGGGCCCTGAAGGACAGGGCCTCCCTTGGCGCGGAGCCACCACGGCTCGTGCCCGYTGCCCCAAAGCCTCTCCCCAGCCTCTCCATCCTGTCCCCCCTGTTCCTGAGGCCCTGTTTCTCCAGGTTCATGGGAACTACGGCTGGGCACTGCCCTCTGGGTTTTGAACCTCCTGCCCCAGCCTTTCCTTCCAGCAGGTTTGGGCAGCAGGGGCCCTGCCCTTGGCAGGGTTTTCTTGCCCTGCTTCCCTTCGTCCAGCATTTCTTCCCGCTGTGGTTCCCACTCCCTACCCTCATGCCCCTCAGGGCAGGGACAGCACTGGGAGCTTGTGGTTACACTCTGGGGCCCAGCAGCACCCTCCTTGTTTCCCGCCCCCACCCTTCTCCCCTGCACTTCCTTATTTATTTCCTTTTGGTGTTGAGACTTGTTGGGAAGGGGAAGGGCTACAATTCAACCGCGGTTCCTTTGTTCTGTTCATTCTGTCGCCATGTGAAATAAAGCGATGTAACGACAAGCAGCAGCGCTGCGTGTGGCTCCTCTCGYAGGCACGACGCTGGCAGTGGCGTGCCCATGTGGCACTGGGGCTCAGACATAAAACTGTCACCCGGGGCTGTGCACAGAGGTTCATGGACAAGTGCTCAGAGCTTGCCCAGGTGCAGGCTCTGTGGCTGGGGCAACCTTAGTCCTGCATTCTCACAAAGCAGCAAGCAGCTGCACTTGCCCCACATCCTCCCCTGCTGGCCCTGCTTTTGCTGCAGGCACTTTGAGCTCCTCGCAGGGATCAGACCTGGCTCCTGAGCTCTGGGCTGGTCCCTTCCCCCCAGCGCATGAAAGCTCCTAAGCCGCTTTCTCCTAAGCCAGCGTGGCCCTTGACCTGGCATCACGAGCCCTGCCCGGTGAGTGCAGAGCCAAGCACTGGCTGCTCCCGTGGCAGCCCCACGGGCCTGGCCAGAGCAGCTCAGGTGAGGGAGGCACATTGAGCCTCAGGCYCCTGCCCCCTCCTGCCCCTGCCCCCAGCAGTCACCTCCTCCTGCCTGCAGCGCTAAGTCCCTGGCCGGAGGCTAAATCCCGGCTCAAGGCTTGCAATCCCATCTCGGCGCTGGGCATGGCCACGAGGGGGGTAGTGGGCGGGGAGCTGCATCCAGCCAAGTTCTGAGCTGCCRGCTTGGACTGACAGCGCTCGGCCAGGCTGCAGGACGGGAAGTCACCTGCTGTCACTTAAGYTTCTATCAAGTAACGCAAAGTAGAACTGACCATCCCTGACTTAAACAAATGTGGACCAGGGTGGGAAAAAAACAAGGTTTAGGGATAAGCTTATTGTTAAAGCAACATCGCTTGTGTACGTATTAAATCTGCTTATATACTATGATCCTCTTGTCAGGCTCGCTGTGTCTGAACTTTTCTTGGCCCGCTCGCAGCTGTGAYGGCAACGTTTCTAATTGACCAGGGTCTGTGGCTAATGTTGTTTTATATTTGTTTATCTTTGGATAGTATGACTGTAGTTTTACACAGACAGCAGTAACAAGCAGTTATTCATTGAGTAAGATATTCAGGACTATAACAGAATGAGGCAGCATAAAGAAATACAGGCCTGGCCTGAGAGTAGAGGCCTTGAGAAATGGTGACACGAGATACAGCAGAGAGGAGCAGAGGCACGAAGCARTAAGAGCCAGGGCACAGACTTGGCACTGGAGACCCCATGACTATAAACAACTCAGCCAGAGCGTCATGGGGTTCATACAGCCCGACACGATGTATAAAACCCAAATGCTGAAGGCAGGAATTCCGATGAGAACAGTGGGCTTGAGCAGGCTTCAACACGCACGCACAGTCCTTCCTGGCTTGGCAGTGTGATGCCGAGCATAGTGTACAGACTGGCAACGAGATTCACATTTATACCGTGTTTCTACCATATACCACGATTGCTACACTCTGCTAGGGCTAATTCAAACGCGTAACATGACTTAAGTGCACAACTGTATCACTGCTAAGTCAAAACCCTGCGTAATGTCCAATCACTTCAAATAAGTAAAATCTGTATTAAACATTAATAAACAATAAACATTCCACATGTGGAATATCTAAAAGAACCTGGTCAGAGAGTTTTGGACTCTCTCGTGCGGCCGCGGGCTCTACTGGGAGAAGATGCCCTTGAAGCGGACCTTGTCCTCCTTGTCCTTCTCGCGCAGGCGGGCTTCCAGGCTGCGCAGCTCCTTGGCCACGACGGGGCGCAGCGAGGGGTCGAGTGCCAGCACCTTGGCAAAGTCAGCCTGCGCCTCGGCCACGTTCCACACGGCTGCGTGCGCCTTGCCCCGCTTGAAGTAGGCCTTGACGTTGTCTGCAAGGAGAGAGCTGCTGGCACGGCCTGGCATGACGGAGCGCCCCATCCTGCCCCACACAGCCTCGACAGCGCCCATTCGCCCCACGGGCACTTGCTGCGGCCGTCCGGTGGCCCCTTACCCTCGTACTTGTTGAGAATGGAGGAGCAGTGATCCAGCACCTCATAGTACTCCTGGCACTGCAGCTTGCACTGGCAATAGTTTAAGAGCAGCGGGGTGATTTTCTGGTCGAGTTCAATCCAATCCGGAGAGCCAGGCTGCTCCTGCCCAATAGAAGGACAAAAGGGAAGGGGAAGAGTGCAGCAAAGCTCCCAGGGGCAATGCAGGGAGGCCTGTGCGTGGGCCAAGGTTGCACAGAGAGGAGCTGGGGACTCTGACCTTCATCTGCAGGTTTTTGAGACATGCGATGGCATCGTAGTACTTGGAGGCTGCCTCGGGAACCTTGCCCTGCCGGTAGAGCTCGTTGCCTTCCTTGTGGATCAGCGGTACGGCCTGCAGCTTCTCCTCGTCCGTCATGGCCCAGGGGTCCTGCTGGTACGAGCCCGGCTCTTCCACCTGCCAGTGCCATTTCGTCAGAGAAGGTGTCTCCAGGGACTGCCCCACAGCATGGCAAGAGCCCCAGGTGCCTGGTGCCCAGAGCAAGTGTGGGAAGTGGCAAGTGTGTACCGGCCCCATGGTTCTGTCAGAACTCTGAACACCCTTGGGTCTGCAAGATCAGAAGACGGCCCCATGGTGCCCCGTGGGTGCCGATGCTCACCTTGAGCACTTCGATGTCGAAGATGAGGGGCTGTGGGTTCTTCTGCAGTTCATCGAGGTCGGCGTAGCCCAGTGAGTGGTGCTCGTGCAGCTGGGCAATGCCACAGCAGTGGCGCTGCCCCTCCAGCGGGTCCTTCCCCGCTGCAATGTTGCGCAGGCTCTTGGACACCATGGGGTAGAGCACGACGTGCTGCAGTGGGGTAGTGAGGGCACCGGGGTAGATGTGGTGGGCAGTAATGGGGAAGGGGCTTGTCCCAGCATGTGGGATAGATCCYGGCCCACGATATATCCCTGCCCCCCAGTAACAGAGGGGACACGGGGAGGGGGCGCGTGCCAAAATGAGCGCCAGGCCTTGGCCCCCGACGTG
>NW_020455838.1:2438-17519 GCF_003342845.1 Nothoprocta perdicaria | reverse complement strand
CCTCTGCCCCGCAGCGCAGCGTGCGGTAGTGGAAGGTGAACTGCGGGCGGGGGAAGCGGGGATGGAGCGGAGACGCGGCGGGGGGAAGGCTTCAACAAAGCGCCGCGGCGCCCCCGTCGCCGCCAGCAGCCGCCCCCGCCGCCGGTGCCCACCTTGGTGCCGTCGCGGGGCTCAGGCGGCGCGCCGCTGCCCTCGCGGATCACCTCCTTGTGCACGCCGTCGGCGCGCAGCGCCTCGACCTGCTGCGCCATGATCCGCCGCCGCTGCCGCCGCTTCGGGCGGCGCCGCCGACGCTCGGCTCTTTCCGGAGCGCCGCGCCCGGCTCCGCGGCGGCCCCTGGCGGCCGAGAGCGCTCCGCGCCCGCTCGAGACACCCGCCCGGGGCGGAGCCCGAGGGGGCGGCCCGCAGCTCGCGAGCCCCGGGCAGGGGAGCTGCGGCGGGCAGGACGCGATCCCCGCCTGCCCCGGGTACCCCCGGGGGATGGCGACGTGCCCCGAGACCTCGCACTGGTGCCCAGGGCTCCCAGTGCTTTTGGTTTTTATTGGCAAAGAGGGAAATGCGCAGTGGAAACGCAGCACAAGCTTGGGCAGCAGCCCGAGGGCTCCAGGGGACGCACCATGGAAGCTCTTCCCCCTGGGCCCGTATCAAACCCCCCATACCCCCAATCAAACCCGAGCAGGTGGTCACACAGATGGACTGTACCCTGCATGGGCACCCGTGTCCTCAGGGATTCGTGTGGCACATTCCTGCTCTGCTCATAGTGAATTCCCAACAACACCCAACTTGACACTGTAGTCCACAGCCCTGTGTGTTGAGACCGTGGTGTCTGTCATGGCTCCCAACAGCTCCAGGTGGCTCAGTGAAGGTCTGGTCTCCCCTGAGAAAAGGACATTTCCCAGGACACAGGGGTCATTCCCACACCTGGACGAGGGTCCCCCGTGCCCAAGCGCTGCCCACCATGATGCCGTGTCGGAGTGCGGGCAGCTGCATCTCCTGGCAGGACGTCACAGCACTCAGATTGGCTGCTGCGCAGGCTGTGCTGCCTCTTACCTCCCAGCACCACAGTCTTGGAGATGCCTAGGGACGCTTGGTCCCAGAGCAAAAGCCTTTAACAGTTCAATGTGGCTTTGGCATTGTGCCCATCCGAGAGGGCATTCCTGGACCTAGTGGGAGTGTCTGCAACAGATTGGGGAGTGAAACAATAGTTAGAGCAGGGGCTGTGTTGTGGCCGCCTTCACGGGCTGCAGAGCTGCAGGGGCTGATGGTGGGGCCCACTGCATGGGGCTGCCAGGGCTCAGGCCATGCCGAGAAGGGCTGTTGGGGGCCATGGCCTCCCAGGCCTCTTGCACACACACCTGCGCCACTCGCCATCTCCTGGTACTCAGGTGTCAGGGTGTAGTTGACCTCCTCATAGATGGCCTCATAGTTTGCATCCACATCTGGGCCAGAGCCTGGAAAGGAAGACAGCCATAAGCCAAGGTCCAGGGTACAGCATGGTGGATATTAAGGGTAATGTGAAAACCCCTCGATGTCTCTGCCCACAGCTGTGCCTCATCCTCAGAGTGGCTGTGGTAGCCCTGCCTGGCCTTTTCTGCACTGGSTCCTGGCCTCACTTGGTCATGCCTTCTGTGCTTGACCATCTCACCTCCCACTCTTGGCATGAGGGCAGGMAGCTCCATCCACAGGGAGCACACAGGCACTCACTGCAGCAGAGCCGCATGCACAGCAGCAGGCCCAGCACCCTGGCAAGGAGCTGGCTGACAGTGGCCATCCCACTGGCCTCCTGCCCCATGGTGCAGTCCTCAGCTCCTCACCTCCTGGGCCATTACAGGTCTTGTGCTGCTGAGGGCAATATATAGACAGAGACGTAGGYGCCACTGCCAGGGAAGATGGTTGACGTGAAGACACTTTTTGAGATGTTACCAGGAGGGTTATCTCCCATCTGACAGAACCACAACCTCCAATAAACTTATATATCCACACTCATGCCTATATATGCAGCTCACCTCTGCTTCTCGCATTTTGTGTGCCACACCATTGGCACCTGCCCAGCTGTCATTGTGGGGAGCTTGATGAGCTGACCATGGCTCCTCACCTGGGTGCTTGCAGCGGGTGCYGGGGATGTGGGGCCCTTCCTGTGCCTGAATCTTCATAGGACTGGATCTGGCACCCTGTGCCAGGGACCCCAGCAAGAGTCCTGTGCCCCATTCAGGACAGCATCTGCTGCAGTCTCCCACATGTTGTGGGACTGACCCTGGCACCAGGTCCCTTGGCAGTGCTGCACAGGAAGCAGGCAGTGGGGCTGCCTCTTGAGACAGAAACCGCTAGAGTGGCACCAAGTCAGACCTGGTTCCAGGCTCCATGGCACATTTTCAGGGAGGCCTTGGCCCCTTGTGGAGGCATCTGTTCATCCAGCTGTATTTCACACTATGGTAATGCGAGGTTATTGTAAGAGATTGTGAGAGAGTGTCTCTTTGCAGTGGCACTCCCACAGAGACCTGAAGCAAATCCAGAGCCACCCAGGAGCTCTGGGGATGAAGGTGAGGGGCACAAGAGACTGGTGGTGCTGCTCTGGACCCTGCCACTCTTGGGACAAGTAGGGGCATGCCACAGGTTCACTCCACTCCGTGTGGGTGTTCTGACAGGCTGAGTTTCGCCTTTGTGATCACATTTAACCTGCCCAGCATCTGCCTGAGTGCAGAGCAAGTGTGAGGACACGAGGGACAGCTCCACAGAGCACAATAAAGTTTTATGCAGATGCTCAGGAGGTGAATTTACACCTCAGAAGGGCAAGGGCAACTGGCATCTGACATGGCCACTKATCACAAGAAAGGTCTGTGCTGCGACTCAGGAGATGAGCTCCTGAGTCCTTCAGGAGGGCTGCTTGGTTAAGCTGGCTGAGCTCCAGTGCAAAAGGGTATGTCCAGGAGGAGGAAATGAGGCTGAGCTTTACCAGCAAGGTCTCTAATGCAGCTGTGCTTAGGGAAAGTGCTTAGGTGACAGAGGAGCATCCGGTAGTGAGTGCATAAGGATCAAGAAAGGGCTGAGCTGAGAAATCTCCGTGCTCCCCACACTCCCTTGGTCCCAGTGAACTGCATCCCGGATGCCAAGGGAGCTGGCAGCTGTCCCTGCAGTGCTACCCTGCCTCATGTCTGAGTGGTCATGGAGATGGAACCAATTACTWGATGCAATGGTAAACTACATTGTAATATCTGAATATTCTAAGGACTTTGGAAAGATATGGTCCTGTGCAGATTTTAACATTCTCATGGTCTGAAATGCAGCTGGCTGAGCAGAAGCAGGAGCAGGTGGTGAGAGGTGGGCTATTTGGTGGTATCACAGATGTGTGCTGGGGCAGGAGTGCAGTGATTGTGCCTCATACTGTCCCACACCAGCACCTACACTGCCGTGGCAGCTTCCCATAGGGGCTGGCACTCCAGGGAAAAAACACCTGCTTCCTTCCTCAGTGCTGTCTGGCGTGAGGACAGACGCCGCGGAAGTGGGGTCGACTGTGGAGCACCCAGGTGTGGGCAGGATAAGAAGCTGCTCCTGTTGCCAGTGGGCCTCTGCAGGGGGCCAGAGCTGTCCTGCAAATGCCCTGTGGAGACCTGGACCAGGCTTGCATTGGTGCTTCTCTGAGGAGTTGCCATGCACAAACAGCGCTTCTGCACCAAGGCTACATCTCTGGCTATGGAGGGCATTTCCTGGGAAATTTATGGTCCATGGTAGAGCCAGGCTCTCCCAGGGTGCTGCAGTGCATACAGCCTTCCAGGTGAACATGGACCTAAATTGCCAAGAAAAGAAGAACTGGTAAAACTACTTTAGATTCTGACTACCACCTGAGACCACAGGGCAGAGCAGACATAGATGAGGATACACTGTCCCTGCCCCACAGCATCTGGCCCCAGGGTGCCTGTACAGCCACAGCCCTGCTGCCATCCTCCCTGCCCATGGATTTCAGTGCCCTGCGGCTGCTGGGCCAAGGGTGACAGGCAGCAGAAGGGGCTCAGAGCCCAACAGCTCATGGGGTTTGCTGCACTGGCCTGAAACCAGCCCTGGTGCACTCAGGTGAGAGAGGGCACTTTGGCCATTCTGTCTCAGTGTCTGTCCAGGTGATTGATATCTGTGTTTCAGTCCTTTCAAGCTCCTAGTTGGAGATGGTGAGTCAGGATTACCACATGGAAGGAGTCCCACCAGCCTACCCAAACCACTGTGTCCCAAGCCTGGCTGTGTCTTGTCTCTTGTTGGGACATGAGGACCTTGAGCTCTTATTTAGATTTCTCTTATCTCTGGGGTACACATGTCTTGTTCTTGAATTTCACCTCAGGGCCTCCTTGCTGCTAGTGTGAGGAACATAGGCCATGCAGGACCCAGGTGGTTCTGGATCCATGTGGCCTGTGCTTGGCAGAAATCATCAAGACCATTGTGGCTAGGGAAGCAAATGCAAGCATCTGTTTCACCCTGTTGGCAAGGAGAACTTTGTAAGGGGACAGAGTGTACCAGCAGCAAGTCTATTCCTGATGAAAAAGCAGGAGGAGTAGCTGATACTGCAGAGGACTGTGCTGCCATTCTGAAGGAGCTCAACAGGCTGGAGACGTGGGCAGAGGGTAACATCATGAAATTGAATGGAGAGAAGGGCAGGGTCTTGGACCTTTGGCAGAATAACCCTCTGCCCCGATCGGGGCTGTGGTCTGACATGCCAGAAAGCAACCTTCAGACCTCAACCAGCAGAGCAACACCTCGGAGGCATGGTGGATGATGAAAAGATGGTGAGCAATGTGTCCTTGTGGCCAAGGTGGCCAATGGTATCCCGAGCTGTATTGGGCAGAGCACTGACAGCAGGCTGAGGGAGGGAATCCTCCCTCCTTTCTTTACTCAGCCCTCAGAGACCACATGTACAGAGCTGTGCACAGTTCTGGGCTCCACTGCACAAGAGGGACCTGGAGCTATTGGAGTGAGTCCAGCACAGGGCTCCTAAGATGCTGAAGCGATCGGATCATGTGTTGTACAAGGGATGGTGGAGAGAGCTGGGTCTGTTCAGGGTGGAGAAGAAAAGCCTGAAGGGTAATTTTTATCAATGGGTATAAATATCTTAAGGGAGGGTGTAAAGAGAATGGGTCAGGCTGTTTTCAGTGATGTCCAGCAGTGTCCATGATGCCTCCCATGCTGGACACAATGGGTGTTTCTGGCTCTCATGGATAGGGCTGTTGTGTTGTGGCAGGAAGGCAGGCCAAAGTCTCCCTTTGAGAGGTCAAAGGGAGGCTCATACCTCCACCCATAACACTACAGTTGTCTCTTGCAGTTGGCCTGCAGGCCTTCCGTGCAGCAAGCCTTGCTGGTGAGGAGAAGAAACCTGGCAGCTGCTCCCTCACCACTTCACGTATTGCCAGTGACTCATCTCTTTCTGCCTGTGCTCTGTGCCCCCCCTGATGTGGGCAGTGTTTAGTGCCAGTTATGGTGGGCTGGGTAGCACTGTGGGATGTAGCTGCAGGGTGCAGTAGCTGGGGCACCATGAGGGGAGGCTTCCTGGCTTGGGACGGTGCAGGTGAAATGCCCACAGTAGCAACCTCAGTAAACTGGTACCATGCCAGGGCGGCTGGAGAGTGACAGGTTCCATRTTAGAGGGTGCATGTTGAGCAGGACATGCACCATGTCTTACCCATCTGCCCCCGGGAGGTGGCGACATGCCCAAAGTGCTCACTCTGGTGCTGAGGCTCAAACATATATATTTTTTGTTAGTAAATAAAAAAATACAAAGTGGAAGCATGCACAAACTCAGGCACACGTGCGTGGTGCCTAGAGGGCTGCATGGGAGGGACAATGGAGGCAGTGCTCCATGGTGCCTGTAGTCTCTAGCAGGCCTGAGTGGGCGGTCACTCAAATGATGCCCTCCCTTGCCAGGTCACGGCTCCATGGAGGCAGAGCCCCATCGTATTGTGCTTACATGTACTCATACACCCATGGCGAGGCCCTGCTGTGCTCACAGTGATGTCTCAGAGCTAGTGATGCCAATGCCGCTGTAGCTGGTGCCTCAGAGCACTGAGGCTGACATGTCTGACGTTTCCTTGTGGCTCTAGAGGGCTCGCTGAAGGTTGCCTTCCTGCTTGGAAAAGCAAAGCCAGTGGCTGATAGGGGGCATTTCATTCCCCAGCTGCCAGCCTCGAATCAGGGTTCTTCAACTTGCTCAAGTGCTGCCCACCACGATGGCATGTAGGCTACCACGCAGCCTGTGGTGCCTCTTACCTCCCAGTGCTCGTGCCTTGGGGACAATTTTGTCACTCTGCACCAGAGTAGCAGCCTCTTTTGGTTCCAGCATGACTGAGGCATCGCCGTACTCATCTAGGTTATCATGCCAGGGGAGGGCAGGCRTGTCTGCAACATGAAATGATGTTGGCTTTATGCAAACCCCTGCAGACCTCAGAGCTGGTGGTGCTGACATTAGAACCCATTGTATGGAGTTGCTAGATCTAGGATGAAACCACAAGTGCCAGTCCAGGAAATAACTGAAGGCCACGTGGCTGCACTGCCTGAGGCACCTCATGAGGCCATGCTGGAAGTGGCTGCAATGTGAGGACTGCACCTGTGGTGTGGGAAAAAAAGGCTCTGTACCCCAGCCCGGCACCTGGTCCTCTTCCAGAGCTGCTGGTCTCCACGGTGTTGTTGGTGTAATAAGGCAGCTTCATGTCTGATACCTCTAATGGGTAGCCTGGACGATGGAGTGTGAAGGAAGGCTGTCAGTCCCCATGGTCAACATCCTGGGCAAGATAGCCTTGCTGAMGAACAAGGACCATGAAGGGCAAGGAGACAACCCCAGGCTGCAGCTCCTTGTGGCCAGGCTGCAGTGAGGGTATGGGGGCCTTGGCACAGAGACCTTGCTAAGTTGGGAAAGATGCTTGGGCCAGGAAAGGCAGAGTAGGACTGTTGGGAGTCATGACCTTCCAGGCCGATGGTGCACACACCTGAGACACTTGGCATCTCCTGGTACTCTGGTGTCAGAGTGTAGTCAAGCTCCTCATAGACTGCTTCAGAGATTGTGTCTGTAGCTCTGCCAGGATCTTGAAAGAAAGGGCAGCCATAATCCTGATTGCCCCCAATTGCTGCCCGAGATTCTGTCCTCACTCTGCTCTGATGTCCTGCCCCTACCCCCAACCTCTGCAACAGGTCAAGCCTGACAGCATAAGCAACCTCGAGCCCTGACTGGATCAGGGCTGAGAGAGCTCCCCAGGCTGAGGAAGCTGGGCCTGTTCAGCCTGGAGAAGAGAAGGCTGAGGGGGTACCTGATCAGTGTCTATAAATACCTCAAGGGAGGGAGTGAGGAGGAGGGGGCTGGCCTCTTTTCATTGGTGGCCAGCAATAGGACTAGAGGCMACGGCCACAAGCTGAGGGACCAAAAGTTCCACAGGAACTTGAGAAAACACTTCTTGACAGTGAGGGTGACAGAGCCCTGGAACAGGCTGCCCAGAGAGGTTGTGGAGTCTCCTTCTTTGGAGATCTTTAAAACCCGCTTGRWCACAGCCCTGTGCCACGTGCTCTGGGTGACCCTGTGTGTGCAGGGGGGTTGGACTAGATGACCTCTGAGGTCCCTTCCAACCTTAAGCATTCTATGATTCTATGATCTGCCTTGACATCATGTTCTGGTAGCTCTAGACATGGATACACCAAACGCAACCCACCTCGGCGCCCAGCTATGGTGTACCATGTCTGCACAGCGAGACCACCCACAGCAAGGCACAGAAGTGTCCCCAGGACAATGCAGAGCATGGTGGGCAGTGGCATAGTCCCAGCACCTGCCGGAAGGATGCTGGGCACACCTGTAAGGATAATAACATCCGGCAGATCTGGATTAAGGGCAGGGAACCTGTCCCATCCTGCATCATCAGGAACAGTGAACACACTGAGGAGTAGGGCAGCTTCTGTAAGGACAGAAAGGCCGAGGAGGACAAGCCTCGGCCTGGAGCCCAACTTCTGCATGGCCACGAGGAGGGGCAGTCCCCGAGCAGCTGGGTTCTTGGCAGAGTTGCCCTGCCTCCAGTGGGCTGGAAATGAGGTGCCCCTGGGGCCACCGTGCTGCCCTGTGTGGGCAGAGCTACCTGTGCAGGCTGTGCCGTCTAGACAAATGGTTGCCGTGGCTGGCGTGGGAGGCCCTGTGTTGCCTCCAGCCTCCCAGTTGCAGGTGACATGGGTGTCCCAGACGGAGTCACAGGTCTGCAGGTGCCAGGGTGCCGAGGGGCAGTGCCACAAGGAGTTGGTTCCAGGCTCACACTTCAGCCAGGAGAGCCATGCGGGGCCTGAGCCCCATGCCTCTTCCAGGGCAGATGCCAGCTGGCCTCCAGCCCCACAACCCAGTTGCCGACACACCACAGCTGCTGTGTGGGCACTGGTGCCGTTGGCGCACACGCTGCCCCACGTGCCATTGTAGAAGACCTCCAGGCGACCGGTACAGCTGCTCTCACTTACGAGTCGCACGTCTGTGAGCTCTGCAAGGGTCAACACAGGGGAGCCCAGCTCAGCTGAGGTGGGGCAGACACCAACAGCACCCCAGGCACCATGCACACCTCGTGGGGCAGCAAGAGCAGCACCCCTCAGAGCAGACCCCTGTGGTCTGTGGAGAGAAGGTGCTGTCTAGGATGTAGAGGTTGGCCCATGGAATAGGGATGTGGGAGGGAAGACATTGGGAAGGGAGGGCTGACACCAAGGCCACTGCCAGGGCAGCACAGTGGCCAGGCTTGGCGGGAGCAGAGCTGACCTGAGCAGATGACTGCTGCACCGGTGGCTTGTCTGCAGCTGCCCGCAGCTGGGGCCGGCACCGGGCAGTCCCAGAGTGTTGGTTCGGTGCCCAGGCAGCCSCCAGCACCCAGCCACACAGGTCCCAAGCCCTGGCTGTAGTGGGCTGAGAGGGGGGCTGCCAGGGCCCTGCCACAGCCCAGCTGGCGACAGACAACAGCGGTGTCCGTGAGGTCCCAGCTGTCGTCACAGACTCGGTTCCAGGCGCCCTGCACATAGAGCTCCACTCTGCCCGCACAGCGCGTGGGGCCACTTGCCAGCCGCACCCGCCGGCTCTCTGCAGTGAGCGACAGCCTGCACAGAGGTGGCTTCTTGTGCCACGCAGGGCCCTGCGGCCCTTGCCGGCACACTCACCTGAGCACACAAGCGCCACATCGTGAGGGTGGCTGGCCAGGGTGGCACTGGGCAGCGCGCTGTTGCACTGGGACAGGCGAGTCTCTGTGCCTGTGCACTGCAGCTCGGTCAGCTGCACAGGGCTGGACACTTGCCCCGCCACTGGGGCCGTATAGGCCTTTTGCAATTCGCCACAGCAGAGCTGCCATCACACCACACTGGCACTGCTGGTGTCCCAGTGCTCCGCTAGGACTTGGGCCCAGGCTCCATTCAGGGAAACCTCCAGGTGCCCATCGCAATGACTCTCACCGCCCACCAGACGCAGAGGTACAGCACTGCCTGTTGATTCCAAACAGTTTCGAGATGTCTATAGGCACAGTAGAGAGGGGATATGAGCCTTCTTGCAGGTCCCGGGCAGCCATGGTCCCACCAACCGACAGTTTGCACTTCTAGCCAGGAAACTGTGTGAGTGCTGCTGACAGGGTTGGGCTGTCGTCAAAGAGTAAAGACTCCCTGCTGTGTCTCTTTCTGAGGTGTCTCTGGTAGCAACAAGGCAGAGAACAGCACAAAAGGTGTGAGGAAGTCCCATAGGAGAGATGGGGGCAGCATGGCCCCACTGTCGTCCCCCTGCCTCTGTCCCTGCTGCGCTCTTCTTTGGCTCAGCCCTCCTGCCCTGCCATGGCCATGCTTCTCCAGATGGTCCCTGTGCCCCATAGCTCCTGGTGAAACTGGGGGGGGAGAGAAGAACCCCTCCTTTTTTCGGTGAAAGTCCACTGCACACACCTGAGCAATTGATTGCAGCAGCGTGGCCTGAAGAGCAGGTGGGGTTCCCCAGCGCTGAGGCAGGGCAGGCTCCCGAGTGGGACTCCATCCCGCTGCAGTGAAACGTCCTGCCACAGTGGGCTGCTTCCTGCCCCGTAATGCCCGCCACGGGGTACAGAGGCAACAAACCCGCAACCCAGGTGGTTCAGAGCACCTGGGCATCGGGCTCATCCCAGCCAGTGTCACAGAGAGAGTGCCAGGTGCCCCGCACCTCCATCTCAACCCACCCAGTGCAGGCCGTGCTGCCGTTTACCAGCCTGAAGCCTGTATAGGCTGGGAGAGAGAAAGGGAATTGGAGATGATGGCCCCATGCCCTCCCTCCGATTGATGGTGGGAGATGGCAGCCCACTGCTTCCCCACACCCATCTGTCTCATAACAGCCAAGGAGTCTGCCAGCTTGCAGAGTCTTTTGCCTCCTCCTGTCCTAGCGCAACACTGACCTTGCTGCCCATCTCCCTGCTGGCCACCTCCCTGCCCTCCCCTTAGAGCAATAAGGGGAGTAGATTTAAGTAAGTACCTCATGTTCTTATGGGAGCAGATGACACCAGTGTCATTGGCRTGGGTGCATCCCTGGCCATGGGTAGCCTGCGGGCACAGGCCAACAGGAGGGATTCGTTGCCTGCACACTCAAAGTCCCCGTCCCAGATGGGCCCAGCTCCAGACCCAAAATGTGCCGCACTGGTGACTGCCAGTGCTGCACCACACCCCAGCTCCTTGCAGATGACGTGAGCAGTGTTGAGGTCCATGTGTGTCTCACAGAGGGAGGCCCATTGTCGGCCCCGCCTGACCTCCACACGACCTGAGCAGGTGCCGTCCACACCGACCAGGCRCACAAATCCTGTCAGGAGAGAATGGAGTCTCTTGAGGGTGCCTGTGAAATACTGGGGATATGAGGAGAGGACGCTCACAAACCTTCCAGCACAAACCTTGGTGCTGGAAAAGCCGATCTGGGAGTGAGATAAGTTGGGGTGATTCTATAGCTCTTACCTTGGCAGATCACGCCAACATCCCAGTCATGGCGGCCGCTATATGGTCCCCATCCCATGATAGTGCATTCCCATAGGGCCAATTCATTCCCATGACAGTCAACCAGAGCTAGATGCATTTGTCCAGATCCTTTCCCAAAGTGGGCTGATCCATGGGCGCCTTTGGCTGAACCACAGCCCGGTTGTTGACACACCACCTCGGCATCCTCCATGTCCCATTCGCTGTCTGCTACTGTCCCCCACTGGCCTTGCAGCTTCACTTCCACTCTGCCATCACAGGGACTGCTTCCATTCACCAGCCTTATCTGCACAGCGTCTGCATCAGAAGAGTCCACAAGGCATGAGGATGTTATGCGTCAACCCTGCTCCTGCATCCCAACTGTGCCCAGGAAAGCCCTCCTGGGGAGACCCTGGGGCTGGCCATGATGGCTCTGAACCCCATGTAGTCAAGAGGATGTATCCCAGCTGGGTCAAGCAATCCCTCACCTGAGCATGTCACCCCAACATCGGTTTTGTGAGCACAGAAGTGCTGACCCCAGCCAAAGTGTGGGTAGCTGTGCAATGCTGTCTTGGTGCCACGGCAGAAGATGGGATGCAGCCAAACCTGAGCGGCCCCAGCCCTGAGAGGGGTGTATGGGGAGGTCCTGGCCACAGTGCCACATCCCAATTGTCTGCAGACCATGGAGGCTGCACGGACATCCCAGCTGAAGTCATAGCTGCACACGGTGCCCCACTGGCCCTTGTGCTTCACCTCAACCTGTCCTGCACAGTGGCTGCTTCCGTCAACCAGCCACCGCTCCCCAGTGCCTGTGGATGCCCGCACAGGAGTATAAAGATGCTCTAGCAGAGCACTGCAGGAATTATGTAAAAATAAAGCTGAGCTTTATTTAGTCCCTGAAAGCTCATAAACAATTGTGTGGAGGATAGCATCCAGGAGGTTTCATGCCGCATGTGCTAAGCATTTCACACTATGAGCAAAAGCACAATCCCCAGGGCAGCCCTGAAATTATGATCCCACTCCCCACCTCCTGCACTGCCTTTTACTGTCAGCATAAGGACAATCAGCTCCAGCCCCAAGGAGCCCACAGGCACTCACCATGGCAGAGCTGCATGCAGAGCAGCAGTCCGAGTGCCCTGTTAAAAGAATAAGTTGCCAGTGGCCATGCTACCTCCTCCTGCCCCACGGTACAATCCCGAGCACCCCCTTGCTTCTTGGACCCCCACAGGCTCCTGCACTGAGGAAGGCAATATATAGGCAGAGACACAGGCCCCACTGTCAGGGGAGCCAATCAATGCAACAAGCACCTTTTGAGACCTTATCAGGAGGGTTATCTCCCATCTGACAGAGCCCCAACCTCCAATAAATTTATCCATCCATGTACATATCCATATATGCATCTCAGTTTGGCATCTCGCATGATATCCGGCCCAGCAATGTATGGGCATTTGTATGGCTGTACCATGAGGAGTATGCTGAGCAGAACATGGCTCCCCACTGTGGAGCAGGTACCAGGCGTGGGGGAATGAGAGGTCCTTCCTATGCCTGCAGCTGCGTGGGACGGGATGGGCCCTTGGTGACAGGGAGTCCGGGAGAGGTGTGTGAGATATGGACCATCCCCCGCTCAGGGCAGCATCTGCTGCAGTCTCCTGCATGTTCTGGGCCAGACGTGGGCCCCATTGTCCTCCACAGCCCTCCACATGACAACGGGAGGACAGGGGCTGCCAGTGGGATAGAAATCTCCAGGGTGGTACCAATTCAGGCCCATTCCAGGGCTACATGGGACATTTTAAGGAAGGGCTTGGCTTGTGGCAGTGGTCTTCAGTTGGATGGAGGTGTTGCCCGGCTGCCTGCAAGTGTGACACCCGCAGCCCAGAAGCCCCCATGGAGATCGAAGTTGCCCCACGCAGCTCCAAGATAGGAAGGAGGGAGCTGCTCTGCTGCACACGTGACCCTACACGCAAGCAGCCGCAGCACGCTGAGTGCCACTGTTTGTCGGAGCACATGCATCTGCTGGGCCRCTGAACAGTCTATATCTCACCTCCTGCTTCTCTATCTGCTCATCCAGCTGCATTTAGCACTTATGATAATGCGAGTCTTTGATGTAGTGGTACCTCTTTGCAGTGACACTGCCACAAAGAGCTGGAGCAAATCCAGAGCTACCTAACAGCACTGGGGCCAAAGCTGAGGAGCACAGGAGCCTGGTGGTTCTGCCCTGGACCCTGCCACTCTTGGGAGGACTGTGGGCATGCCACAGGTTCACTCCACTCCATGTGCAGAGCTGTGCACAGTTCTAGGCTCCCCTGCACAAAGAGACATGGAGCTATTGGAGGGAGTCCAGCACAGGGCTCCGAAGATGCTAAAGGGATGGGGTCATGTGTTGTACGAGGGCAGGTGGAGAGAGCTAGACCTGTTCAGCGTGGAGAAGGGCATCCTGAGGTAGTCCTTTCCAGTAGTGGCTATAAATGTCAGAAGGGAGGACATGAAGAGGATCGGTACAGAAGTGGTGCTCAGTAATGCCACCCCTGCGATACAGCACAGAGAATCAAGCCTTCAGCTAGGTGCAAAGACTCCACAGACACTTTGTTTATTTTTTTATTTTAATTTAATTTTTATTTCTTAACAAGAAAGGGAGAAATGCACAGTGGAAGGACATWAAAGCTCAGGTAGCAACCAGAGGGTTGTGTGGGAGTTACAAAGGACACAGCTCCCCTCCACGGTCCAGAGGCCCCAGCAGGCCCCAGTGGCTGCTCATTCAGGGGAACTATGTCCTGCGTGACTGGGCCATGACATCAAGGAGGCAGCGTCCCTTGACACCATGCTCAYGTGTCCTCAGAGACTCCCATGCTACAGCCCCACAGCACTCACAGAGACGTGCTGGGACTGCTGACACCAACATCATCGTAGCCTGCGTCCCTCGGTGTTGAGGACAGGGCATCTGTTGCTTCCCCTGGTGGCTCTGTGGGGCTCAGCAGGGGTTGTCTCCCTTCTGGAAAGAGCAAACCCGGTGACAGACAGAGGCCATTTCATGCCCTGGCTGTCAGGCCTGCACCAGGCTGCCACTGTGCCCAGCTGCTGCGCACGGCCATGGCTGTGTCWGGAGGASACTCCTCTCCYRACAGCCYGGCAAGACSCTCGGATGGCCTGCTGTGCACGTTGTGTTCCCTCTTACCTCCCAGCGCTGCTCTCTCACACACAACTCTGTCACTCTGCCCTGCTTCAGCAGCCTCTCCTGCATCCAGCGTGGCTTCAGCATCGTCATAACCGTCCAGGGGGTCGCTCCTGATCACGGCAGGGGTGTCTGTGACAGACAGGAGAGTGAATGCAGGGCCAGGGCAGGGTTGCCTTCTTCCCACCCACAGGCTGCAGAGCTGGCATTCCCACATATTGCCACATACCTGGCGCTGTTCTGGTGCTGCTGACTTCGACACTGTTGCTGGTGTAATAAGGTAGCTTTGTGGCTGAGCCTTCTGATGGGGAGCCTGGAGCAAGGGAGGTTAATGGACGCTGCCTGGCTGCACGGCCTGTCCAGCACCCTGGGCACAAGGGCCTCATGGCAGAGCAGAGACTGTGGAGAAGCTGGAGACACCCCCACATGGCTGCTCCTCATGGCCAGGATGTGGTCACCCTCTCCTGTTGGGTGCTGCACTGGGGACTTGGCCCAGAGACCTCCCTGAGCACGTGAAGTTGACATGGATGGGCTGGGGGAGATAGGGAAGGGCTGCTGGGGGCCATGGCCTCCAAGGCCCATGGCACACACACCTGAGCCACTCTCCATCTCCTGGTACTCTGGTGTCAGGGTGTAGTCAACCTCCTCATAGACGGCCTCATAGGTGGCATCCACACTTGTGTCATGGTCTGGAAAGGAAGGCAGCCATAAGCCAAGTTCACAGATAGAGYATSGTGGATGTTAGGGGTATTCCACAACTCTCCTGGTACCTCTGTGTCCCAGTCCTACAGCTTTGTCCCATCCTCCGAGGAATCTGATACCTTTATCTACCCGCTGTGCTGTTCCAGTTGCTGCCTTCATTCTCACCTGCCCTCCTAACCTACACCATCCCACTGGTTCTCAGKCWGRACAGAAGGGCTACCCAATGGGTGGGCACTCTGGGGACCCTCAGGAGTCCACAGCCCTCATTTGATCTGCCATGGCCCCTT
>NW_020455838.1:0-1699 GCF_003342845.1 Nothoprocta perdicaria | reverse complement strand
GGTGCCGAGGGGCAGTGCCACAAGGAGTTGGTTCCAGGCTCACACTTCAGCCAGGAGAGCCATGCGGGGCCTGAGCCCCATGCCTCTTCCAGGGCGGATGCCAGCTGGCCTCCAGTCCCGCAACCCAGTTGCCGACAAACCACAGCAGCTGTGTGGGCACTGGTGCCGTTGGCGCACACGCTGCCCCATGTGCCATTGTAGAAGACCTCCAGGCGACCGGTACAGCTGCTCTCACCCACGAGTCGCAGGTCTGTGAGCTCTGCAAGGGTCAACACAGGGGAGCCCAGCTCAGCTGAGGAGAGGCAGACACCAGCAGCACCCCAGGCACCGTGAACACATGATGGGGCAGCAAGAGCAGCACCCCTCAGAGCAGACCCCTGGGGTCTGTGGAGAGAAGGTGCTGTCTAGGCCGTAGCGGTTGGCCCAGGGAGTAGGGACGTGGGAGGGAAGACAGTGGTGAGGGAGGGCTGACACCAAGGCCACTGCCAGGGCAGCACAATGGCCAGGCTTGGCGGGAGCAGTGCTGACCTGAGCAGACGACTGCTGCACCAGTGGCCTGTCTGCAGCTTCCCGCAGCTGGAGCCAGCGCCGGGCAGTCCCAGAGTGTTGGTTCGGTGCCCAGGCAGCTCCTGGCACCCAGCCACACAGGCCCCAAGCCCTGGCCATAGTGGGCTGAGAGGGGGGCTGCCAGGGCCCTGCCACAGCCCAGTTGGCGACAGACAACGGCGGCGTCCCTGAGGTCCCAGCTGTCGTTGCAGATTCGGTTCCAGGCGCCCTGCACGTAGAGCTCCACTCTGCCCGCACAGCGCGTGGGGCCACTTGCCAGCCGCACCCGCCGGCTCTCTGCAGTGAACGACAGCCCACGGAGGGGTGGCTGCTTGTGTCGCRCAGGCCCCTGCGGCTCTTGCCGGCACACTCACCTGAGCACACAAGCACMACTTCCTGGGGTTCGCTGGCCAGAGTGGCATTAAGCAGCGTGCTGTTGCACTGGGACAGGCGAGTCTCTGTGCCCGTGCACCACAGTCCCGTCAGCCTCACGGGGCTGGACGCTGGCCCCACAGCTGGGGCCACATAGGCCTTTTGTGCCTCGCCACAGTGGAGCTGTCGACACACCACAGTAGCACTTCTGGTGTCCCAGTGCTCCGCCAGGACTCGGGCCCAGGCTCCATCCAGAGAAACCTCTAGGCGCCCATCACAACGGCTCTCACCACCCACTAGACGCAGAGGTTCAGCACTACTTGGCCCTGCAGGCGAGAGAGATACCTTGAGGTGGCAAAGGGGTTATCTCAGTGCACTCCTGCCCTAAGACCCCCAGTGGCTTCAGGTCGATCAATCCCTTGGTTTACACCTGTGGCCAGGATACTGTGGGAATTTTTGTCGACATGGTCAGGGTATCAGAGGAGAGAAAGGAACCCCTGCCATAGGCCTCCCTGGATGGACTTCAGCAGCAACAGGGCTGATGGCAGCATCAGGAGTACCAGGGAGCCCCACAGCATACATGGGGACAGCATGGCCCCACTGTCCTCCTCCTGCCTGTGTTCTTGCTGCCTTGTGACTTTTGTGAGCCTTCCCTCTGCCCTGACACGTGCTGCAGGAACACGTGCTTCTGCAGGGGATCCCTGTGCCCCACAGCTCCTGCTGGCAGTGGTGGGAGAGGGCAACCCTACCACCTCTTTTGCTATTGGGTCCCCTCCCAGAA
>NW_020455837.1:66839-71599 GCF_003342845.1 Nothoprocta perdicaria | reverse complement strand
GCTTGGGGCCGCCGGTTTAGCTGCTCTCGGGTAGGTCTCACGGCGCGAGCCTCCGCTCCAAAGCCGTCACCTACGATTCATTAGCAGACAGAAGATGCAACAGAATATATATAACATACTGATGGCATGATTGTTTCTGATGTTGCAGACTTTTATGTAAATAATATATATAATAAAAGGATAAAGCAAGTATCTTTTTCTTCACATTGGTAAACTGTATACAATTAGTAACAGAAGCATTCCATATCAGGTCATAATACTTTCATCTAGTAAGGTGGAGCTCCGTACCATTTAAAAATTATAGCACAGATAAATTTACAGCAGCTACAGCTTGACATTGTGTACCACCCCTAGAAGGTTCAATAGATTCCCTTGATAGCTCCTTCTCCTTGGATTTATTCCTTCTTATACTTTCGGATCCTGGCTGCTTATGGGAAGCCATGCATCAACTTCAGATATATATCTCCTTTCCTGAAAATGTTGGCAGCAATCTCTGAGCTATAGCAAACCAGAAAAGTTGTAGCCCTATTTAGTTATTTATTTATTTTATAACAAGACATTTCAAACAAATGAAAGATTGGGAATGAAAGGCTGTACTGGCATGAAGTAATACTTGCTAAGTTTAATAAATAAATTCTAATTTAATTTAATTAATACTAAATAAATAAATAATGAAGTAATACTTGCTAAGTTAAATAAATAAATAAATAAATAAATAAATAAATAAATAAATAAAAGACATCCTCTGTGCAGGAATATTGGAAGCAGATACTGCCAGGACTGGTTGGGGGACTGCACTGCTGCTCAGGGTTAGCTTTGAATGGGTGTTTAGCAATTTGCAGGTATTTTTTACCATTTTGTAGGTGCCTTGTATTGCTTTTCATCTGTCCTGTTGCTGATATTGATCCCAAATGTATGGTTCACTGCATCCTTGTTAATCACGTGTCATTGATAAATCAATAGGCCACTTCCTGATTTGATTTAAACTACTTGAATTGAGCAGTTTTTCCCTACTGTCCTCCCTAATGTTTATATTCATTTTCACTGCTCTACTATTCTATAATATTAACACTTTCTCAAGCTATACTGTATGCTAAAAGATTGTTATTAGACAGTTGTTAAAAAGTAGACATGATATATTGTTAATAAAGGCTTGATTGCTTCATTGAGACTTTATTCCAGCTTATCATAAATGATAATGGATCTTTAAAAGTTTGGATATAGTGCCATTCCTGTTGCCTTCCATAAAACTATTCCATTTCTATAAATTGAAGATCTGGTCCAGCTTCCTTAAGACTAAATTTTCGTTTAACATTTTGGAAATCAGGAAACACTGGTGCCTTTTGAATGCACATCATTTAAGGCATGGGATGGCATCATGACTGTTAAATGGATAATAAATTTGTGATTTAAGAATGATTAATATTTTATGGATTAGATCTATGACTGTGAACAAGGATTTACAGGAAGGAAACCTGAAGCCAAGAATAATCACCTTACCTATTGCAAGTCTAAACAGAAAAACAATTTGAGGAAGGTTTCTATTTTATACACAACATTCTTCATCTCTAGAAAGATTTGCAATGTGTTTAGCATTACAACATTTGATGAAAAAATGACTATCCTTTATACCACACCAGTATACATCCCTTCTACCCTTAAATATTAAAGGCCAACAGAAATATAACAAATTAAATCAAGAAAATGAGACAGAAGAGATGATTAAGCAAATTTCAAAGCTGAGACTTGAACAAAGAACAAAGAACAAAGAAAGCCAGGGTCTAGAGGTTGTTCTGTTTGCAGCTTGTTCTGTTAAAATCTACTCATACATCCATACCTCCACTTAGATTTGGTGGGCACAGAAGAGTAGTTGGCCATTTGCAGTGAAAAATGTTTAAGTATAAATATATGAAATTTTAATCTAATCGATTTTCTAGCTTCCCCTCCTGTTGGTGGGAAAGGCTGAAATTTCAAAGAAAAATATTTCCTTTGATTTAGGTCTATTTTATGACATTTATTTTCAGTAAAGGTTCCTGTCTCTTCCATTGAATATAAGCAGATCTTTGAGAATTTCTGTGGACTAACTTCCTAACTCTGAAAATCTAAAATTAGACTAATTCTACTTTTCTTTTATGAAAACTGCTTAGCAAATCCAATTGTTCCTGCTTATGTTATTCTTGAAGTCAGAAAATTTCTTTAAAAAGAAACAGAAACAAAAAAGCAAAGTCATAGAAATCTAAGCATCAGATATTTGCTCCAAAATCACAGATTATTTGCCATGTTCTCTGCAGTATCATCTCAATAATAAGAGCTTCTCCACTTTACTTTGCCTCTTCACTATCAACTGAGTAGACATAGAATGCTCCCCCATATGAATGATAGCTTTTTTCCATGTCAGTGATATTTTTTCCAAGTTTAGAAGCAGCAAATAATCAAACCTATTGTCCCTAAAGCATGTACTGTTACTTCAAATATTTTCTTTCTCTGGCTGATGGCATGACATGTGTGAACTTATATTGCTCATTTTTCTAACAGATGCTTGTTGCCCATAGCACTTTTACCACATTTTTATTACATAGGTAGAGGCAAGACATATTGTGGATTGTGTTTAAAGTGCACTAGTTGATTGAATTCTCTGTCGTCTGGAAAAAAAAATCTTATTTTAATAGCAGTAACAGCAGGATGGTTCTCATTTGTTACCTAAAATAATATTTCATTGTCTTATTCTTTTCTTGCAGATATTGCAGCACACAGAATGTGAAAATGAATATATCCAGCTCCTTTTTTGCTTAGGACAGCTCTTTCATTTGCAGATATCAAGCTAGAATGGTGCGATCTGCAGAAGCTTAATACTGAAAATATTTTAAAGTCAATATATAACATAGAATCTCATGTTAGATGTTAACTTAAATATTAAACTAAAGTATTAACTCCAACCAACTATTGTTTTAAAACTACTCTCTGTAATCATTCTTCTAGGTCATCAATTGTGACCAATTGTGGTCATCTAAATGTACCAAAAAAAAATTTTTGCAACTCAGGCGAAGAGTATAAATGAGCTTTATAAAGTGGTTTTCTGGAAAGGATCAAGCATATCTATATGGCTCCAGGGGTGATAGTACAAGGCAAGATGGCCCAGATGCTTTTCTCCTTGATTCTTCTGCTATGGGATAAGGGTTTTCAGAAGAGTGAATGGATTACATAGATCAACAACTAGCTGTGAAGCTGGTCACAACAAGAGGTTTGGCTTTTACAACCATATCTCCCAGTTTGAGAATTGAGGACTGCAAAGAAGCGATGGAGTCCACCTGACAAAGGTGGGCAAAAGAATCTTTGCCAAAAGTCTAGTTAAGCTGGTGAGGGGAAGGATGGGACAGAAAGATGGT
Organism: Nothoprocta perdicaria; assembly: GCF_003342845.1. Classification (NCBI taxonomy): domain Eukaryota; kingdom Metazoa; phylum Chordata; class Aves; order Tinamiformes; family Tinamidae; genus Nothoprocta; species Nothoprocta perdicaria. Next base: position 68,213 of record NW_020455837.1, on the reverse strand, counting down.
GACTCATGGAGAAAGATGATGTAGTAGACTGAGCTGGTGCACAGTGATGCRTACAAGAGAGACCACTTAATCAAAATGGATCTGAGGGGTGTCCACTTCAAGCATATCCACACAAAAAAGAAGTGTTGTGAGGACAACTATACTGAGAAAGTTCTCAAACTTTTCCTGGGAAATTAGGACAATTAGGTGCCCATCTGAAGTGCCTATGCACTATGGCATGCAGCATGGCACAACAAACATAAGGATTTAGTTTTCAGTGTGCAGGCTACAATTTGGTGGGATTACAGAGGAAAAACTCACATATCTGGAGTGTAAAATGYGTGAATACAAACTCCTTAGGAAGAACAGGCTGTGAAGATGAGATGAGGATGCAGAGTAGTCCTTACTATGAAAAAGCAGTAGGACTACACGGGGGCACACCTGCATGGGGACAGATGATAAACCAGATGAAAACTTATGGGACAGGATTAGTGGGCAAACAAACATTGTGATGTTTGTTACAGTCATCTTGATTGGGATGAAGTAGTCGAGGTCTTTTTCAGATGACTAGAACAATCTTCATGCCTGCAGACCCTGGTCCTCATAGAGAGCTTAGATATCTGCTGTAGGGAAAGTGCAACAGCATAAGCAAACCAGGAGGTTTCTGGAGTTCATTGATAATAACATTCTGATACTGGTGATTAAGTAGCTAGAGAGGCAAGAAGCTCTGATGGAGCTTCTATTTACAAGAAAGAAAGAGCTACTCTGAAAGAGTGACAGCCACGGCTGCAGTGACCGTAAGATGATGCAATACAARTTAGTGAAAGGAGTGAACAAGGAAAATAGCAGAATCCTTGGACTAAGGAAGAGCACACTGTGGTGTGCCCAGGGACCTGCTTGGAAGATTCCCATAGGAGGCAGAGGGGAGAGAGGACCAGGAGAGTTGGCTGACATTCAGGTATCACCTCCTGAAGAATGGTCCATTCCGATGAACAGGAAACCAGATAAAGGAGGCTTGCATGGATGAAAAATTGATGAAAAATGTTCACCTGGCAAAACATAAAAAGGAAGCATACAAGTGATGGTAAAAAGTACCTGGTGATTCATGAATAATATTGAAATATTATTTGTAGTATGAAGGGATGGTTTGAGGAAAGTTAAATTCCATCTGCAGCTGAATATGGTAAGCGACATGATAATCATCCTCTACAGGTGTATCAGCAAAACAAGGAAGACTAGGCAAAATCTGGTCCTACTGTTGAATGATGATAAAGGACGAAAGAACACAGAAAAGGGCCAAGGTATTCTACATCATCTTCATTTTGGTCTTTATTAATAAAACTGCTTTTTGTTTTCCTTTTTCTTTTTTCTTTTTCCTTTTCTCTTTTTTCTTTT
>NW_020455837.1:54026-66714 GCF_003342845.1 Nothoprocta perdicaria | reverse complement strand
AGTAGTATCAAATAGTATCAATTGACTTATGACAATCTCAAACAATAAATTATCATATGACATGTATGTAAATTTTTAACTAAACCTTCAATAGGATAAGCAGAAACCTGGTACAGTAGCAATATTGAGAAAGTGGTTATTGATGGTTCATTACCCTTTGTCAAAACAAAGTAATGTGTTAATTGAGGTTATATTGGACAAGTTCCTCTGTTCAATTCCATTCTCTGGAATTGAATTTATGACTTGGATGAAGAAATAGAGTATATGGGTGTTAGATATGCAAGCACTACAGTGAAAAAGACCACAAGTATGGCAAAGGACATTGATTGGATTCAAACTATTATGCCACGTTGAACAAATACTCTAGAATAAAGCCTAAGATGCTATTTGATACAGGTAAGTACAGGTAATGCTAAGGCAGTGTAGGGATCTTTAATGAATAAGGGGGGTGCAGTAAGCTGCTGATGAAGGTCAAAAAGAACAATAAGCTGTTGATGSAGAACAATAAGGTACAGTAAATTGCTGAGGCAGCCAGACTAATCTAGGTCAGGCAAGTGAAACATAAGTGAAACATAGTTTTAAGGATTACATCAGGACTATCCAATCAATTTCATGGTCATACTGCAGCCCAATGATTGGATGCAGCCTGGAGACAAGTGGCGGGRTAGTGACGAGGGATGAGCGTGTGGAATTGTGATTGGTCACGAGCGCGAGCACAGCTTACTGTATAAAAATGTACTAGAATCTGCAATAAACGGGGCAAGATGTTAAACTCATATTGAGTGTGATTCTTGCAACCCCGGCCGATTCCCTGCAAGGCCGAATTAAGTAATTTTACAAATGTAAGAATAATTATTTTGGATAAAATTCTCCATGGCAGGATAAACAAGACATAATAATATAACTGTAGAAAACAAACAAACAAACAAACAAAAAAAGAAAAACCCCAACAAACACACAACACTACAAAGATCAAAGTCAATAGTGTGTACACTTGCCCACTAGTAAGTGTGTACACTTACCTGCTGATCACTGAAAAGGTCTTAGATGCAATGATGTGTTTTGTTTTCAGCATTATATTTAATTATAATTGTGGACTAGTTGCAGAAATTCCAGACATTCAGAATGACCTAAGACTGGAAAAAAACAATAAAAAAATTACTTAGTTGCAAGAGTAGAAGACTGATCTCAAATTTTAAAAATATATCTACAAAGATGAAGACAATAATCTTTCTTTAACTAGAAAAATAGCTAAGTTTCATCAAAATGTTAGACATTAGGGAAAAAAAAGTAGTTCTAAGGAATCACCTCACCCATAAGGAGATTGCCGGAAAGGGGGGAGAAAGCTCTATATGTAAATTTTTAAAACTAGTCTGTTACCATCTGCCCAGAAAAGAATTAGTATCCCTGAAATAGGACAGTAGACAGTCTGCTCAAGTCCTAATATTTGCATTTTTATAAACAATTTCCTAGGAGCTCTGTCAACCATCACTCAGAAACAAGTCATATAAATTACTAAATTAACTTTAAGCTCACTTAAAGTGATTCGAAAGAAATATTTGCTCTTCTGTAAGTGAATGCTGTATGCCATATCTGCTCCTGGTTCAGAGGGACAATAAAACAGCAATTGTTTTGCTKCTGTATCTTCAGAATAATATGTAATTAGTGTTTTAAAATTAAAAAAGTGAGGAGAAGCTGTAGTATTAATTCCTTTATTTATAATCCATTCCATTTTCTGCTTGCTTGAAGCAGGATTAATTTGATAGGCGTCTTTTAACTTGTAATTATTCTCCAGGACGAACTGTTTTCTGATTCTTAGGCAGTGCACTATTTATTAATAAATAGGCAGTGTACTATTTATTAATTTGTGTTCTCTTATTTTACTCAGTATTTATGCTCCATGCACCAGATTCAGTATCCATTGAGACATAGTTGTAAATGGGAGCAGCACTTAGCTTCTCTGGCCTGTTCCAATTTTTGAAAGTGTAAAACAAGATAAATTATTACTGGATATGTTTAGTTACTTTTTCAGTCTGGTTATCAGCTATGCTTGAAGAATGTTCTTGCAAAAAAGCAGACATTTACAGGAACTGTATTTTTTTTTTTTAGGTCCCTTGCTGAAGAAAGCAGTGTCATCTCTATCCAATGTGAAGCTGACTGCAGTGAAGGAAATACGACTACAACCACGTTATTGTATTGAGACTTACCTATATTTGCTCAAGAATGTTGAAATCAGAAGATTTCAATTAGCTCCAACCTTATGTTGCTTTGAGCTAGAAACATGCCATGAAAGTGGTTAGCTTCATATATCGTTTATGCACTTAGTTTACATCAGCATCTTGTTATTCTGTTGAATTAGATAGCKCCTGCAATGGGAACCCACTGTGTCAAGAGAAAGCAATTCTTATCCCAAGGATCTGAGAATGCAAATTATGCCTTATTTCCAGGCACAGTGGAAAAACTGTTCTAGAGTGTAGACAGAAGGAAAGAACTTATATTACTGCTATTAATAATAGTAGCTTTAAATTTTATTTTGTCAGAGGACAAAATATCCTATTTCTCATAGGATAGAAATAATTTTAGTTAAATGAGAGGCTTAAAATACAAGACAGTGTCTACATGGAAACTCAAATTTCCTATTTATGAACAAATGAAAAACTTTAAATATGTTACTGATTATTTATTCTTTACTGAATGAGTAGATCACACATTTGAATAGATTATTAACCTTTTAAATTTTCAACTACTGCAAAACAGTTTCAGTAGACTTTTCCAAAAGAGAAAAATTCATGTACATATATGAGAAAGTGTTTATCCTATTAGAGTATGCCCTTTTAATTTTATTTATGTATATATATATATATACACATACACACACACACACGTGTATGTACTCTCTGTAAGATTATTGTCTCAAACATTTTCCTGTACAGGAAATACAAATATATATCAAATAGCAGTCTGAAGATCTTTAAGAACTTTAAGAAAGGATTTAATCATCTCAAAGTTTTTGTGACTGTAAKATACGGTCTAATTTGCTAGATATATATCTCTGAGTAAAGACTACTAAGCTGAATTATGTGAGAGATAAGTAAATTTAGACTTAGGGTTTTAAGGAGTCACTATTTAGTGTTTATCTTCCTCCAAGCCATTCTAGCAGACAGTCATTTACAAAGGTAAAATATTTTCTGAAACTTATTAGATTCTATATAGATTTCCTGGAGTTTAAAGTCATTTTTTTTTTTTTTTTTTTAAATGACCTCATCTGGCCTCCAGCACATCACAAGTCATTGCACTTCGTATTTTTAGAGATAGTACAACAACTCTGGTTAAATGGTTGCTTTCAGTCTTTAGAAAACATTTGCATTCTATGACAGGAAATGAGAGACAGACATTGGAATTCAGAATGATTTTGACAAATTGTAGAAATTATTTTTTTTAAAGTTGTAATTCAGTTAGTCAAGCCTACGTTTTCCATTTGAGTAGGAATAGGTAAATGAGGAAATGCAAGATATAAATCAACTGACTAGGTGKCAAAACCAAAAATGACCTGGCTGTGAAAGATGGTCACAAAAAAATGACCAAAAATCTAATATGGCTTTGATAGTTCCAAAGTAAAGAGATGTGATATATAAATGACAGCATCTTCATTCAATTCATGCAAGCTTTCAGCTAGCATACCAATTCAACTTTGAAGACAGAAAAATTATGCCTCAGCTTAGTAGCTTTGTAGACCAGAAATACATTATTAGTATTATTAATAGCAGTCACAAGCTTCATAATGACTCTGCAAGGTCCTAGGACTATGACTAGTCAGTGTTTGTCCAAATTTTCAAGTCCCTCCTAAGGCTTTATTTTTACTTGTTTAATTAGTTTTTAGCTTACATAAGAACAATTTTCTAACAAGTGACTCCTATCAAATTTCTTTTGGCTTCAGCTTAGATGTGTATGGTTGCATGGTACAAAGCCTATAGTTTTTATACATTTTATGACAAATAGGTAGTGATAACACGCAAATTTTTTTTCTATGTTGAATCATATGGTCATATAATAAAACTGAACTACAGAAAAGCACAGAAATAAGATAATAGCAGAGGTTTTTGTGACATCTTATTTTTTCCTTTTTTTTTTTTCCTGTGCAAAGATGATATTTCCTATATAAAAAAACAAGAATTTATTGTTAGTCCAGTTAATGCTTCAATGATCTGATTTAGAAAAGTCACATTAATAATCTGGTTAAAATTGATGGACAGCAAACTTCCTTCCTTTCAATGTTTTTCTGGATCCTAAAGAAGGCAATTTTCATATGTATCAAGAGCAAGACTTCACACATTCAGACAACTTCACAGCTCATTTTGCTACGCATGCTGTATATACATGCTCTTTATCCATTTTCATATAACAACATTTCTTTGATGGACAAAACCTGTCAACTTAGGAGTATAAGAATACAGAATTTGCCCCAGTAGATGGCTTAGTTCAGCTTTTTCAAAGAAAGATACTCCAAACACTGGGAATGATATCTGCTCTATGCATCCAGGCTTTAAGAGACCAGAGATCAGTACTAGATTCTGCTTTATTTAGTGGTATGCTAAATATATGACACTGTTTTGGAGTAGAGGACTGCTGTTGACCATGCTTTCATCTCTTTTATATATGTTAGTGATTTTCCAAAATAACTAATTCTCAAGGAATTCATTAAGGCAATTCAATGAGTTATAACAGATCCTGAATATTCTATGCTACAGAAAAAGTCAGCATCATAATTTACTTGCCAGATCTAATAGGATGGAGGTTATAACCTTTGGAGGTTATGATTATAACCTTTGGAGGTTATGATCATTTGGTCCCAGTCATGTTTTTCTCTATATTCTTTCCCTTTGTAAATATATAGACTGAATTTTTATCGATTTTTATTTCTGAAACTTTGTTGATAGCCACAAATCAGTCATTTAAAATAAATATCAGCCTAAGCATTTCCTAAGCCTAAACCATCACATTTCCAGGCCTAAAACCTTTTGAAAATTTTCCAGTTTTCTTAGGAGTTAATACAGAATAAAAACTGAATAACCCTGAAATAAAWAATAGCAGAGATAATACAGCTATTCTGTTCTTCCTAAGAAATTTACAGTTTGGTGGGTAAAAACAACTGTGCTGGTTACATTTAGCATGTTCTGAAATTTTGATTTTATTCAAGGAAGCAAATCTTTCTTTTTCCTTAAATCAAAGGTATTTACTAGTGATTTTTTTAATGCGATTTGCACATTCTAGTACAGATTCTAAACACTAAATATTTTAGTTGCTGTCATAGCTGTCATAATTTTACTAGCATAACTAGCATAGCTGTCATAATTTTCATGGTACCATGATTTCTTTTCTGTAGAAGTTTTTTATTTTTAGGACAATTGGAGAAACTGTATTTTTATCTTGATGATTCCAAAGGAAGAACCTGAGTATACTTGTTGTGGCTGTAATTCATTACTATGCAAATGCAAAGAAAACTTGGTTTGTATGAATGATTTAAAATTATACAGACAGCTGACAATATATGTTATTGACAGAGTTAGATACCTATATATGATGTTCAAATACAGACACATAGAAACAGGGAGTCAGTTCAACTACAAGCTTTGATATTTGAATGAAAACATCTATTCTCTCAAAATATAGAAAGTCTCTCCTGTAATAATGTCATTCTTTAAAATGTCTTTTGAGTAAAATTAATACTGTGAATKAGAGGAAAAATAAAGCCTGAATTTTAACACTGAATGTTTAAAATTTGTAACAAATCAGGAGCTTCTAAAAAATGATACTGCACTGAAGCAAATAATTCAATATGAATATACTGATGTTAATATCCTTAATTCGGACAATAATTAACTGTTGGAATATTTATTGAGAAAGGTAATAGTCTCCGTAAATTGAAGTCAAGTGTAGATGCTCTTCTAAAACATATATTTTAGTGCAGACAAAATTTGTGATTTTTTTGAGAAACAACATAAAAATGTTTTTTCATCTTAAAAATCAAAATATCAAGAGGCTGACATATCTGAAGAAGTTAATCAATTACTTTCTAAACTGTACGTTATTTCTAAGCTATTTAAACAACATTACATGACAGATTACTGTCCAGAAAGTCATGAATTTGAAAGCCAGAGAGACTGAATTTGGTAGAATAGAAATAAACTAATATTTCAGTAAATTTTGAAATTAAAATAATAAAAAAAAGAAACAATTTTATTTGACAAATATTAGAAATCCTTTACTGACAAAATTTAGAGTTTTTGCAAAGATTTAGAGTTTTCTGAAGTTCTTTAAAAGTTATATTTTGGGGGCTTACCTAGTCGTCAGGTTAGCGATGCTCCATTTATTAATACAGGGACTCCACCCTCCTCATTCTCACAGAGAAAACATGAAAGTGAGGATTTGTATGATAATGTACTATCTATTTAACAAGTAACCAAGTCTTCTCCATTCAAACAAGCTGTGCAGTTGTGCAGACATCCAACCCATATTTTTGGTAATTAAGTTTTCTTTGAAGCAGTTGTTTTTGAAAAGGCATAGCTTTTGAGCCACACCCTTAAAAAGCACATTTAACCTCACTGTGGTCCACTGCAGTTCAGTTATTATAAGACATAGATTGTCTTAAATATAAGTGGGAGCAAATATACCCATATTACGACTGTTTGATTATCCTACTTTAGTTTATTGTGTCAAACTGATCATAAAAACCTTCTCTTCTGTGCTATCCTTATATCACAACAGAAGCGATTGATTAACTGACTACAAGGCAGTACTACACATCTAAAATTGTTTTAGATGTGCTCCTACTTGGCAGAGATTAATCTGGTGCATCACTATTTTTCCCCGAAAGGACTTACAAACTTATTTGCATTCTCCAACCGCGTTCAAATGCCCAGATTTAGAAAGCTGCCTAGCATTGGCTCTGCTATGTGTGAACAACATATGCATTCTGAAGAAAACACATAATTTCTGTAGGCATGAAAGACTCATCTCAAGCTTCACCTCCCACAGCTAAATGCTGTAATGAGAACACTTGCAGAAGATCTGGCAAGGAGGCAGTCACTGGCAGAGTACATGACAGTGTACTCTGYGTACAGAGTAAAGAATGTGTGAGACTCTTGTTTAATTGTCCCTGATGCTGCACAGTCCATTCACCTCTTCCCAGAACTCTCTAACGTGGAAACGCTCGTCAGTCCCCACCTCCTGCAGACAGAGTCTCCATACCTGCCTGCCTCAGCCCCTGCTGGACACTCTGTCCAGCCTCATGCTTGGATGGCTGCATCCTTCCTGAAAGGCTCATTCAGAGCTCAAGTCTCTGATATGATGAGGTAGATGCTCCAGTTGATGTGGGAATAGTATCCTGTAGAGTGTCCTCACCAGAGTTTCTGGCCACCTTCCACCTAAACTGCTATGCAGACAGCTGTCTGTTGCTGGGCTCATCCCTACCACCAGATGAGTGGGTGCTTGAGTGCCCCCAAGCTAGGAGCCAGCTGAAGACCAAATGCCAAAAAACTTTAAAAAAAAAAAAAAGAAAAAAAAAATAGCTGTAAGAAGCTGCTAGAAATTACCAGTTATGCAACTGTGAGAAGTAAACTTAGTTACCAGCACAACCACCTTGCAGTTCCTGAAGGTATCAACATCTCTTACAGATCACAAAAGAAATTCTCCAAAGATCTGGAAGTTATGGAAGGATACTCCAGAAACTGCTGTAGAAACTGTTGCAACTCTCAGCTGCTTGTTTATTTTATTCTTCCTYGAAGATGTCAGATACTGCTTACAGAGTCCTTGTCAAAATATTCAATTTCTTCCATCCATTATCCTACAGCTATCAGTAAATCAGTGCCAGAAAATGCCAGAAAACATGTTTTCACTGCATGTTTGCTGGTTATTCCTTCTTGCCAGTAATAGCTTAGCTCATGTACCTAATAGTGAAATGCAAGAAATGGGAAATCTTTTTCCATTGAAATGGGAGTTCTTTTTGCTTTCCAAAGCAGAGATTCTACCTTGAGAGTGGACCACGTTCAGTGCTTCGGATCCTGGCATCAGCTTCTCTCATATAATAAGTATGCAGCTTGAAAATAAAAGTGGTAGAGTTTGGATTTAATATTCATTTCTTTGGTTATATTATTTAGACAAATAATATTTTGCTTAAAATTTAGGTAACCTTGTGATTTTGTATATTCTGCTCTTTTTTGGTCAACATTCATTTTAATCATAATCAAATTTTTATTAGCAAGATGTAGTTGATTGCATAGTGTTGCATTTTTAAAACATATTCAAGAAACCTTTAGATTGTTGAAAGGGAGTCAAAACTATTCATGCGTTATGATCTGTAACAGAAATTTTGAAGCATTTCTACAAAGTGAAGTTCACAATAATTTTATGATGAGTTTTCACGTGTTTTTGAACCTTCTTTACTAAGAACAGAGATTATGAAAATGCATTCTTGTTTAAAACTTCTTATAATTTTATAAGTATTTTAATTATGCAATCCATTATGAATTTTATTTAGAAATCACTATTATTGTTTTGCTGGTCATGTTCAATTTTCTGCAGTCATTTTTAGTCATAGTGCAACTTCCTAGAAGCATGAAAATCAGGAGGAATCTAAAACCAAGAACATATTACACTTCTTAAAAAAAAATGATAGAAGTTACTTCAATAAGACTGATGATTTATTTTTCATTCAATAATTTTTGGTATCTTAATTTGTTGTACTTCCAGCTATCTTCTGAAGTACTGTTCATATACTATTCAATTATTATATGGACTAACTAACCTGATCACACTGAATTATTTAAGCAGATCTTGTTAATAGACAAGACTACTCAAGCAAGATTTACCACTTTGTCCTTCACATTCCAGATTTTTTTTTTTGCAATGATTCTTGTCTTTTCACTGCCAATTAATTTTAACAACTGTAGTTGCATACACTCTGGCTTTGGGAATAGTAAGAAGCTGCTTATGCAGCCTGTTCATAGTACCACAACAATTTTATTTTTATTGATATAAATTCTGTAGTCTCTCAGGGGGCTGCAGTAGGAATGTCTGAAGTGAATTATTTAATAGGATTCTATAATAATCAAAATAAAGTTTCATTTATTAAAGTTTATTTTTCTTAAAAAAAAAAAAAGGTCTATTCTATCCAGAGTGCATTTTTATAAATACAAAATGAATACTATTCCAAAAAATCTTTTTTTCTGTTTTTTTTTTATATATTTTTTACTCTTTTTCATTTTCTACTATATTAAAATAATAATTAAAAAAACCCTGATCATACATAGGATGGGTGCTGAAGAATCAAAAATTGTAACAAAAGAAATCTCCATTTAAAATTTTCTAGATTTCAATTCAATTGTTCAGAAACATCAATTTTCATAACTCTGTGGTAGCATCTAATTTTATTTGAAGAATAGTTGTCAGCATCCACAGAATACTTCAGAATTTGGCACATGCTGCCACATCACACATCACACAGTATAAAATAATTTATCAAGAACATTTCATATCAAATTAGAAATATAAACTGAAGCATATTTGTAGAGGTTTAGATGTAGGCTAATAATATTGCATTTCATATCTTTATTTTATTCTATTTTCTTCTTAAAAAAACTTAAAAAAAACTTTTTAAAACCTTTTTTAAAAAAAGKTTTTTTTTAAAGAAAGCTTCTATATTAAGATTTTTCTGACAAATAAAATTAATATGCTTTCTAACATGCCCATTTTGTATTTCCTGGGAAATACATGACTACTTGAAGGGCAGTTTTTACTGGAATATGGTAGACAGGACTAGAATTACAGTAGACTGAGCGCTGCTGGTGCAAAGGTATAAGGTCTTAATTATATAATATAATTATACAATAAAAGCCAGGGAACCAAAGAATGAGCAATCTGTTTTAAAAACATGTTCAAAAGTTGTTGATATATGTAATCTAGGACACTGAAAATCTATTCAACTCAGCCTAAAATGACAACCAACTCCCCTGACTTACTGGTAATGAAACTAATATCATCCCTATTTACTTTAGTAAAAATCAGCTCTGTTAATTTAAATTAGGTTTACATCAACTAATAAAACTGATTCAGAAGAGAAAGTCCGTCCAGGCCCACCAGTATCTGGGCGGTACTGATTCAAGGAACTTACTGATTTAAGATACTTATATATTAACTCAAACTCTAAAAGTGAAATAATTTAGAACGTAACTTAAATTTTTCAATAGAATTCAAGAAAATGACATTATTTCATTTTAAAGGAAGAAAGTAGTTCATTAAAAGTACCTTGCCCAAAGGGCACAGATCAAGTGGCCATTTTCAAAAGTACTAATTTTCAGAATGATGAACACTGACAACTCCAGTGRAATTAGCAGTTCTAAATTTAACTAAGAGCATCTTTGTACATTATTATAKTTTTTCAAGCTCAGTTCTCTATACTCTATGGTAAGGTCATTTGCTATTGGTGAAATGATTTAAATTCAGAGTTATAGATAAGGAGGCAATGACAGAGCTCTGCCAAGATCAGTGCAGGCAAGGTGCCACTACTGCACTGGAAGCCAGGGTTTTACACTGTGAAAAATTATTCAAACATGCCTCTGGGGGGTAGCACCATGAGAAAGGCTCCGCAATTTCCTGTGAAAGCAGTACAAATAGCAGTACAAAAAGCCCACATCAAGTGCCTGCACACAAATGAATGCAGTACGGAAACAAACAAGGCACATATAGAATATATAAGGGTTGCCAATACACTAAGTTTCATTTGAAGTAACATATACTGTTTATTTAACTGTTTTTATGCTCTCTCATTTTATTGGTGATGCTCTCAATACTTTGGTATTGATACATGGATCAATGGGATACAATCATGAGAAGACAAGAAGCAGGGACAGGGGCCTGAATGTGAGCCTGAAGTGTATCCTGGCAGCAGAGACAAGAGTACTCAGAGCTGACTTAACAGCATAGCCTCTAAGTAGTGGGAAGTGATAATCCACAAAATGAAGCATTGGAAGTTCCACAGGAACTTAAGAAAACATTTCTTAACAGTGAGGGTGACAGAGCCCTGGAACAGGCTGCCCAGAGAGGTTGTGGAGTCTTAGGAGATCTTTAAAACCCGCTTGGATGCAGCCCTGTGCCACATGCTCTAGGTGACCCTGTGTGTGCAGGAGGGTTGGACTAGATGAGGTCCCTTCCAACTTTAARCATTCTATGATTCTATCCTACTCCACTCAGCAATTACTAGGTCACATATTTAATATACTAATTTTCCCCAAAACAGGAACGATTATTATGATTCCATATAGGAGTATGACTTCATAGAAGGATTGCATGTAAATAATAGTTACATATAAGGATAAGAAATTGATTATATATAAGGACAACAATATTTCCATGAGGGAGCCACACAATGGACCATTGCCCAGAGGGGTTTTAAGTATCTCCATTCTTGCTCAAACTCAACTGGACAAGGCCATGTGCAGGCTGATCTAATCTGACCTGTTTAGAGCAAGAGGTTCGACTATATGACCTCCAGAAATTCCTTTCAACCTAGTGGATACTATGATTTTTTATTAATTATAAAAAATGACCTTCTTTTTTCACAGTCACTGTCCTTCTTTCTGGCAGAAAGACCTTTCTTTTGTTAGCTATTATGCCTTTTTTTATCATACAAATAATACATAATTATTTTTCATAGYTCTTTCCTTCTTGAAAGCTGAAGAGATTGGTAGTCTCCAGAAACCTTTATATTTATTCATTTAAAGTAGTTAATTTAGCTAACAAGAAGTTACTCTTAAGTGAATCTTTATGATTTTTAACAAATTAAATTTTTGAATTTATCTGCATATTTAATTTTAGTTTTGTTTCAGAAAAAAATGCACAGACATATAAATTCACAATTTATGTATTTTATAAAATTACAAAGGCTTTATTTTGAATATTCCATAATCTGTGAACAGATTCCAATGTTAAGGAAAAAAGGAAAAAAAAAAGAAAAGAAAAAAAAGCACTTTAGACACATACTTATGTGCAATAATAGCCTAGAAAAATGCTCAGAGGTGAGATTGATTTGAAGTAGTTTAAATCTTGTAGACCTAATTGCACTTACATTTGTGCTTTTTTTTTTTCTCAACAGGGGTGCTTCTCTGATKGGGGCTGTGAATTTAAATGAGAGTACAGTCAATAATTCAATCTGAATAAGAGTCTCTAGACTGTTCTAGAAGTATATGTGATGTGGGAAATCAATAGTACTTCATTATTTTATACTAGATGAGTATATTGTCCTTGTGTATTGACTTTCACATTCTTAAATGTTTAGATTTGTTTTAAAATATATCTGCATGTATTATCGTGTAGTTACATTACTATTATTTTATGGCTGCCTCTGGAAAAAAATATAATTGTATCATTAACAAATCTGATTTAAAATGTRTTTTATGATACAGAAATTCACATATGGAGAAACACACAGATTCACATGCATGTGCATTCTAGATTATAAGAAAATCTTTTCCCTGTCCTCTTACATTAAGTGAGTCATTTTTACTTCTCTTCTGAATAATAAGTTTTTGATTTCCCCATTTATTGTATAGGACAGACTAGAATTATGGTAAGATTAGAATTCTAACCTGCGCACCTAAACATTAGTATTTATGAAGTATGTATAGTCAGAGTG